>NC_052059.1:4811535-5111595 GCF_903992535.2 Arvicola amphibius
GAACAGACAGGAGTGAGTGTACTTCATAACTGGCTATGGTTATCTGCTCCTACAGAAAAGCCTGCTTTGCTGAGGTCTGCTCACCCGGTTCAGGCAGCTTGCTCTCATGACATGACGTCGTTTAACCCCCAGAGTATAAATTGTCTGGTGCTCTGAAATAAAGTTGGCTATTGCATGAGACTTTAGTCGGCTTCACTTATTGGCTCCATCCCCCCAGGTCCCAATACCACTAGAGCGTTATACAGACCGCAAGAAATGTAAAGGCTGGAGTGTACTGAGACAAATAAACAAGATTGCGGATTTCAAAATTAATATAATAAAGAATTAAAAGTATATCAAACTCAATTGCAACCAAAACAGCATGGTTCTTGCATGAGGGCAGACACATAAGCTGGAGAAACCATGCAGAGCTCAGACACAGATTTGTGAACTGAACATCATTTGATTTCCAACAGTGAAGCCAGGAATATATAAAGGACAGCCTCTTCTATGAAGAATATAGAGAGGACTTGTTATCATGTAGAGAAGAATTAGAGAAGACTTTTATCTCATGCCATATATAGGAAAGATCACAACAATGAATTAAAGGCTAAAACTAATATATTAATAATAATTATTAAATATTATATGTGTATATACAATTATTTATTGACAATAAATTAATAATTATAAAATGAATCAGAGGAAAACAAGCAAAAAGGTCTATAACACTGCTCTGGGTAATATCATATATATACATACATGACTCCAAAATCACAGGTAATACAGCCAAACTAGACAAATGGGATTATATCAAACTCAAGAGCTTCCATACAGCGAAGAAAAGAACCAACAAAATGCGGAGACACATCTACAATGAGGAGGTAACTGCAAACCCACTCTACTAAGAAGGTATTAACCAAAATAGATAAGGATCTCAAATAAGTCAGTAACAAGGCATGTGAGAGACACATATACATACATGTTAAATAGGATAAAATGGTCACTAGAGTAAAAAAATTCACATCCCCAATGGTATGAACAGACTTTTTTTTAAAAAAAAAATAATGTTTTTATTTTACTTTATGTATATGATCATATTGCCTGCATGCATGTCTGTACACCATGCGTATGCTCCTGGAACTGGAATTACAGACAGCAGTGAGCTGCCATGTAGTTTCTGGGAATTGAACCTGGGTCCTCTGGAAGAACAGTCAGTACTTTCAACCTCTGAGCCATCTCTCCAGCCTGTACATCCTTTCTGAAACAGGGTGCATACATTAAGCAAAAATAAATAACCCGGTGAAAATTGAGCAAATTGTCTTAATTAACATTTTTCCAAAGAAGATCTTTGTATTAGGTGCTGAAACAAATGATTTATAAGAAAGCTGTGGTGCACTTCAGGGCCTGAGAGAGCCAAGCCCACCCTTGTGGGTAAAGAATGGCAGCATCAGAATGACCCATGGCTGTCAAGTGGCTTACTCACATCTCAGCTGATGAGTCCCTTTGGCCCAAACCAGCACCATAGCTGCAAGCTTGTCCACCGGGTCCCTTGTCCACCAGGTCCCCACAACTGCCCAGAACACCTCCAGTTGTGAACCGAGTGCTCTAACATGAGCCTGTAGGAGACAGCTCACACTCAAACCATAACAACCTAGAAATGGTCAACACGTAGATGAACTATGCTCAGAGTCACTAACCTTCGAATGAAAACTGTAATAAGGTATCAACTCACATCTGTTCTAACAAGAAAACAGTTACAGTAAGGTGATCTAGAGATCTGAGACAATCCAGACTGCAGAAACCGTTGGAACAATCACAAGGGTCTTTCCGTGAAGGAAAGCACACTTGTCATAGATGCTGCCAAGGACTTGGTTGGTTTTTTGTTTGTTTGATTTTTTTTTAGCTTAATGCAAGAGCAATGAAGTCAAGATGAGTCTAAATTAACGTGGTTATCATTATTATTTGAATCCTCTAAAAGGCTAGTGTTTTGTGGTATGGGTCTCCCATAGAAGCCAACCTCAGAAAGGAGATGTGCACATGGTTAATACTATTCCACCTTAAAAAAGAAGGAAAGTCTACTCTTGTGAATACATGGATGGAATTTAAGGATATTTTGTTAAGTAAAATTAGCCAGACACAGAAAAATAACTGATACAATAATATCATATATATGTGATATATATATATATATATATAAATATATACATATTTAAGAAATTGAACTTAGAAATAAAGAGTGGAATGGGGTTCCCTAGGGTTGATGAGGAGGAAAAAAGATGGGAGAAAATACAAACTTTCAATCAGACATGAGAAATAAATTCAAGAACTTAACAGAGTGACCATGGTTGACACCAATGCATTATACATCTGCAAACTGCTGAGAATGGGTTTTAGAAATTGTCTAAGTGACGGACAGGCCGGGCGGCATATCAGATAATATATATGCTAATTAGTTTGATATAGCATTCCACAATGTACACATATTTCAAAATATATTGTATTATATATATGTATATATGTAATTTTATCAAGTTAAAAATTCATTGTTTATAGAAATAAACAGCAAGATATTTTAAATTAAAGCAGGGAGTTTTAAATTGTTTTTGTTTTTAATGCCAGCATCAAGTGGGCTAACAGAGTGAGGCTCCCTAATGCAGCACACATAGAAACAATTTGCATGACTAGAAGGTGCTCTTAGCGACTGATCCAGACCAAGGTCCTCTGCTTTGGCATTGGAGATGTGCTGTAAGGTCAGTGTGATGCAGGTGTGGAGACTTAACTTTCCGGGACTCACTGCTCCCAGACAAGCACTTCAGGGCAGTTGTGATGGAAAGCCTAGAGCAGTGAGCTGATGAAAGCTTAGAGATCAGAAACAACACACTTCCTATGACGTTCATCCAAGTCTTGACACCAACCGGTCCTCAAATATTTCATTTGGTGGTGGGAAATGGTGGCATTGTAAATGCAGGTAGCTATGCTATGCTACAGGGCCACTAGATGATATTTTAGGATCTTCATAAAATGAGCATTTCTAATAACTACAAGGAGCAAGAGCCATTGGAGGAAGAGGTTGGAAATGTGAACACAGTCAGAATTGAAGGAAGAGCTCCAAACCAGATAGGACAGGATAAAGAGCTCAGAAAGGGAATGCAGGGATCACACCGTGTGACCATGAAAGGTATGTCCACCAGGGCGAGGGAGATGCAGGGCTGCACCAAGTTTCATTAAATGAAAATCTTTACATAAACAGGCGTTAATGCAATACAAAAGCTCACTGAAAAGCCCAAAGCTTAACTAATAGGGTCAATAATGAATGCAGATTTGGGGCTATAGTTGGTCCTGGCATAACTTCATGACTAAGGAATCATGGGAAAAGAAGCTAAGATGTATGTGCAATAAGTCATTCTTCCCCTATGGTGTCCACTTCATGTTTTGTAGACACCCCCGCCCCCCGCAAAGCTTCTCCATCTAGGATCTCATCTACCACCGTAAATTATTGCATACATAAATAATTGCTTTCCCAGAAATGCTATTTTGCCCATAGGACAAAAATAACTCATTGTAATGGGCACAAATCATGACCCACAAAAGACTCTAATTAACCCCTGAGGCACGGTTCAGAATACTTGCCAAAGATATTCCCTCTGTCTCTTACATGGTTAAAGGTAAGGGCTACCAAGGGGAGGGTAAAGTAGAGAAGCAAAAGCAGACTGGGGGGGGGGGGGGGATATGCATCTTGTTTCACTAAGGTTCATATCAGGGGTCTTACATGCTAGACAAGCATCATAGTACCCAGCTATATCCTCAGCCACTCCCCCGTGTGTGTGTGTCTGTGTGCTGTGTGTGTGTGTCTCTCTCTGTGTGTGCGTCATTGTGTATGCAGATGTGTAATGTGGGTAGAGATCAGAAAACAAGCATGGGTGTAGTTCTTTGGGCACTGTCCACTCTCACTGACCTAGGCTGGCCAGCCAGCCCCAGGGATTTTCCTGTTTCTGCCTTCATAGTGCTGGTATAACTAGCAGGTGCCTCCAGACCCAGGGTTATTCCAGAAACATCCTGGGACTGAACTCTCATGCTCACACTTGCAAGGTGAGCACCTTATTAGCTGAGCTATTTCCCTAGCCCCTCATACTCTTTTTAAAAGAGCAATTTCCTTTCAAATGAAGTATTGAAACCCTAGAGTATGTCACTGTGTTTCCAAAAAGCTATCACAACTTTTCCCCAAAGTCATATATTCTGATTTTTAGCAAGGATATCTTCCAAATTCTTTGCTGTCATTTTCCCTTCTAAAACCACAAACCTCAATTATTGAGTAGTGTGCTGGTAAGGAATTAGACATATTGTCTTGCTTTGCTAATTAGCTGCTGGGACCTCCTGAACAAAGCACCATAAACTTGTGGCTTGCACAGCAGAAGCATATGGTCTCACAATTCCGGAGGGGGAATCCAAGACCCAGGCATCTCAGAGTTCCTTTATCAAATGGCAGCAGCGCTGGTTCCTCCTGGGTGCTGTGAGTATAGGAACTCTTTTAGACTTCTCCCTTGCCCTGGTGGACACACCCTTCATGGTCACATGGTGTGGTCCTGCATCTCCCATGCCCTGGTGGACGTGACCCTCATGGTCACACAGTGTGTTCCTGCATCTCCCTGGCCCTGGTGGGCGTGCCGTTCACGGTCACATGGTGTGCTCCCTGCACTGGCACAGCCATATCTCATGGGAATAGCAAAAGTCATGAAAGCAGTGTGGCTGCTTGACAGATTCAACAAAACTGAGCCATATGATGGCCACTGTGCCACTTCGGATTTTGATGTCCGCCTATTGCATACTTGGGGAACATTTAATATTTTTACAATTTAGGGATATTGGGATGATTGAAATTTTTTTATGAATCATTTATTCCTTCTCACAGGAGTACTGCTTCTAAGCTTCAACAAGAAAATCCTGAATATACTGCTCCTCCCAGTTTTAGGGAGATATCCTCGTTTACTTGAAGGTCGTCCTTATGTCTTGAAGGTCGTCCTTATGTCTTGAAGGTCATGACACATAAAGAAGCGAGAGGTCTGTCTCTCTATGAGGCTATAAGATGTCCCAGTACTTACTCAGGAACAAGATAACAAAATAAAGTGAGCTTTAAAATGTCAACAGGTTTCAGTGGGGTGGAGGAGCTGGCCACAGATCAGATTACACTGGGTAGGTGCCAAAGCCTCTGTTTTCAGGGCTGGGATACAGCTGACAGGGAGAGTACTTACTTAACATGTATAGCCCTGGGTTTGATTCTCAGAACTACTAAAAGAAAACAGAAGAAAGGAAGAGTATCTTCAAATAAGACCTGCTGCTGCTGCTGGGACTACAGCACATGAATTTGAGAGGAACACAATGCTGGGCATCTGTGCACACGAGTGTAATTACCACTTGAGTCTGTGCACACAAGCGTTATTACTACCTGAGGCAATATTTCAGATGGGTTTTCAAAAGAGAAGACTAAGGGCTCCAAAAAACTGTGATTGACCGGGTCATCCTTGGTCCCACACACTGGAACCTCAAATGACTTGCAATGATTTGAAACGACCAAGTTCTAATCCTACATTTAAAAAGTATAGTGCAAGTTTCACTTTCTGTAACTTCCCCCACAAACTGTATCCAGATGCTAGGTGATCTGACCACATCCTTACCTGCCATGGCATCTCTCTTGAGAAATTCAAAATTGACCCTCTCATCAGACAAGAGCAACAATGACTGCTCTCAAAAGCACCTATATCATCACCAACATAGTGATGTCCATTTAAGAAAGAGCTTTGAAGAAAACATCTATCAAGATGAGACACTTACTGCTCGTATTCTTCTTAGAATGAACCCAGGAGAAACTATGGGTCCCTTGAAATGAAAAGAAAGATTCCAAGTAAATTCATATTGTAAATGTTAGGCTTGGGGGGTTGCTCGTTTGTTTCTAAGATGGGGTCTCACTACGTAGACCTGACTTGCCTTGAACTCACTGTGTACATCACACAAGGCACTAGTGGCATACTTATATAACCAAGCACCATCTAACAGGATTAAAGGACCCCCTCGATATGAGAGAATTCGTTCCTGATGCACAATTAATAAAAATTCAGCAAGAGAAATCAGAGTTCAACCTGAAGGTCCAAAAAGCAAAACAGCCAGCCACTGACTCTCACCTCTATCTCAGTCGAAATGGTCATCCTGCCTCCAAGAATCTCAGAATGAGACTGAGCCCCAGCACTGTCTCCTTCCATCTTAGACTCCTTTCTAGGGCTGGGATGAAAGGCATGCACTACTGGGATTAAAGCATGTACCACACAGTTTCTATGGCAACTAGTATGGCTACTGAGATTAAAGGTGTGTGTCACCACTGCCTGGTCTGTAAGGCTGACCAGTGGGGTCATTTTACTCTCTAATCTTCAGGCAAGTTTCATTTATTAAAATTCAAATGAAATGCCACTACACACTCCTCATACTGTAATCCTAGCTAACTGTCCAGACTGTCAAGATGACAGACCCTAGAGAAGACCCTAGCACTGCCAACTTCTTAAAACAATTTAATTCCTGTGTTCTAAACCACAGAAAAGGACAGCTCTCATCAAAACATCCTTTTGCAAGAGACAGAGACTCTCATAGGAATCTACAGTTGGTCGAAATGAGAGAACAATGACCAAGTGGTGCCCCACACCATCCAGTCTAACCACAACACAGCTCAAGACTTTCACAAGGACACCAAGTGACATGCCAACATGGATGAAGGAAATCACACAAGGCCCCAACTCTAGATGAAAAGCTACAGGCCATTAGTGGCTCCTAAGAAAGGGAGAATCAGTCTTCTCTAGGGATAAGACTATCTTATCCCAAATGGTCACCCCCCAAACATACACATACACAAACACACGCACACACGCACACACGCACACACATGCAAACACTAAACAGAAACAGCAGGTTGAGTTTATATATACACCCATCCCGTGTGTGTGTGTGTGTGTGTATGTGTGTACATACCTGTGTGTGTTAAACAATAAACAAATACATCTGGAATTCTCAAGATATTACAAATAAATAAAAATAAAATAATAGTAAGGAGGCGCTCTACCTCAAACAAGGAGAAGGATGTAAGTAGCTCCCAATAAGAAAAGTGAAAGGAAAGAAAAATTAGGGAATTGGGAAGGTGTAGAAGACAAGAAAGGAGATCTTGGAGGATCAGGGACACTGAAGACACCAGGTATAATTCCCACAAGAACCACAAGCCTCCCCAAAACTTGCAAATGGAACCAGATTCTCTGGGCAGTTGAAAGAAACTGAGCTTCATAGCCTCACCATGCAAAACCCATTTAGCCCCTGCCTGAGGGGCCAACCAGGTGAGAGTCTTGCCTAGCATCTTGGCTACAGGTGATGGCTTTTCATTTTAGTTAGCGTGTTGGAGAAAACCAGCCGTGGGCGTTGCTTAAAGTCAGTGATTCCGCATGAGAAAGCAACTGTGGGATGCACAATCTACTAATCCCCGTCCTCCGTGTATTCTGGGGCTCTATGCTGCTGGATCCCCATGAGATGGACAGGACTAAAGGCTTGGTGGGCTCTAGTAGTCAAAAGCACATTCAAAGCTGGTTCTCAAAAAGAACTCTGATTCTGCCTGTTGGTGTCTAGTACCGTGGAAGCTTACTCATCACCTGGAGAATATAAGCAAAATGTTTAAATTCCCGTGACCAAATATTGGATTTGCTTGCTTAGCACAAGAACTTCTTACATACAGAGTGCTCAGTAATATGACCTGGAAGTTAGTACAAAACAGCGCAGATTTCCGGACCCCATTTCAACCACAACGATCCAGAATTTCTGGGTTAGAATTAGAACCAAATAGACATTAGTCATTGTGTTGCAATAGGATTTTCATGCTTCCTCAAAATTTACTCCTTTAATTTCTAAGTTTTTTAAAAAGGAGTAGTTCAGAAGCTGAAGAGATAGCTCAGCAGTTAAGAACATTGGCTGCTCTTCCAGGGGACCCAAGTTTGATACCAGCACCCACATAGCAGCTCACAAGTGACTGCAATTCCAGTTCCAAGGGATCCAGCCCTCTCCTCTAGACTCCATGGGCACCAGGTACACAAGTACTAGCCTGACATACATGCAGGCAAAGAACCCATATCCATAAAATAAAAGTTGAATTTTTAATTAATTAATTAATTAATTTGTTTATTTTATATCCTGGCATGGTTTCCTCTCCTTCCTCTCCTCTCATTCTCTCCCCCCACACCTGTTATCCTACACCCAATCTACTCTCTCCCCATTTAAGTTCAGGAAAGAGCAGGTCTCCCATGAGTATCAACAAAACATGGCATATCAAGGTGCAGTTAGACTAAGCATTTCCCCTTGTATTAAGATTAGGAAAGGTGACCCAGTATGAGGAGCAGGGTCCCAAAAACCAGCAAAAGAATTAGATTTAGCTCCTGTTCCCACTGTTAGGAGAACTACAAGAAGACCAAGTTACACAACTGCCACATATATGCAGAGTACCTAGATCAGTACCACACAGGCTTCCTGGTCTTCAGTCTAGTGTCTGTGAGCCTCTATGAGCCAGATTAGTTGAATCTGTGAGTTCTATGGACCCATCTGGCTCCTGTAATCCTTTTTCCCCTTCTTCTACAGGATTCCCTGAACTTTACTTAAGGTCTGGCTGTGGGTCTGCATCTGTTTCAATCAGTTGCTAGATGAAGCCTCTCTGATGACAACTGGGCTAGACACTAATCTGGTCACAGGAGATGGCCAGTTCAGACTATTTGTCTGCTAATGCTAGGATTATTCACTGGGGTCATCCTTATAGATACCAGAGAGAACCCCTCATGCCCAGTTTTTATCTCTTTGAATGCTCTCCCACCCCTCCCGTTACCATGATCACTCACATTTCCGCCTACCCCCAGTTCACTCACAAAATCTCTGTTTCCCCTTCCCAGAGTGATCTGGGTGCCCCCATGAACCTTCCTTGCTACCTACTCTCTCTAGGGCTGTGGAGTTTATCATGGTTATTTTTATTTTACAGCTAATACCTACTTATATATGAATACATACCATGTTTGTCTTTTTCAGTCTGGGTTAGCTCACTCAGAAATTTTTTTCTAGTTCAATCTATTTGCCTTCAAATTTTCTGCTGCCCTTGTTTTTAACAGCTGAATAATACTCCATTGTGTACATGTACCATATTTTCTTTATCCATTCCTTGGTTTCGGGACATCTAAGTTGTTTCCAAGTTCTGGCTATTACAAATAAAGCTGCTATGAACATAGCTTGTCAAGTGTCCTTGTGGTCTGATTGAGCACCCTTTGGGTATATGCTCAAGAGTCGAATAGCTATATCTTGTGGTAGATTGATTCCCAGTTTTCTGAAAAACTGCCATATTGTTTCCAAAGTGGTTGTACAAGTTTACACTGCCACCAGCAATGGAGGAGTGTTCCCATTGTTCTTCATCCTCTCTAGCATGAGCTGTCACTTGTGTTTTTTATCTTAACCACTCTGACATGTGTAAGACGGACACACTTATGAACACCTGATTTTCAACAAGAAAGTCAAAAATGTTCATTGCCGTTGTCCTTGGTTTCTCAGTCCTCCTCCACCGTCAGCCACATTCAGAGAGTCCGGTTTGGTCCCCTGTTCCATCAGTCCCATTCCAACTGGATTTGGTGGTCTCCCGTTAGATCTGTCCCACCGTCTCAATGGGTAAATGCACTCCTCACGGTCCTGACTTCCTTGCTCATGATCGCGTGAACTCTACAGCATGGACGGGGTCACTGTGAGCCTTGTCAGTTTGGTTGCTCACCTTCCTGGACTTAGGGGGAGCTGGGAGGACCTTGGACTTAACATAGTGAAGGGAACTCTGATGGCTCTTTGTCTTGGAGAGGGGTGGAGTGGGGGTATGGGTGGAAGGGAGGGGAGGGAAGGGGGAGGAGGAGGGAAGGAGATGGAAATCTTTAATAAAAAAATGAGGAAAAAAAAGAAAGTCAAAAATGTACAACGAAAAAAGAGACCATCTTCAACAAATGGTGCTGGGTCCAACTGGATGATGGAATATAGAAGGCTGCAAATAGATCCATATCTATCATCCTGCACAAAACTCAAGTCCAAATGGGATTAAAGACTAAATAAATCCAGTTACACCAAACCTGATAGAAGGGAAAGTGGGAAATAATCTTGAATGCATTGGTCCAGGAGACAATTTCCCAACCAGAACACAAATAGCACAGTCAACTAATATTGACAGTTAATAAATGGGACTTGATGATATTAAAAATTTTTCTGTTAGGCAAAAAACACTGTCAATAGGACAAAACATCGGCGTACAGAATGGGAAAAGATCTTCACCAATCCCACATTTGACAAAGGGCTGACTTAGAAAATACAACTCAAGAAGTTAGTTGTTAACAAACCAAATAATCCCATTTAAAAATGGGGAACAGATCTAAACAGAGAATTCTCAACTGAAGAATATCAAATGACCAAGACACACTTAAGTAGATGTTCAACATCCTAAAATTTGAATTTTTAAAATTAAAACCTGAAAGTAGTTCAAATAATTCTAATGTTACATATTTCATTAGTCTCGATTTATCTCCTAACCAATCAACAAGTCCCAAAAGTACTGATGAAACCATGAACATATATAATAGCTATCACAGGGAACATCAAGAATGAAAGCAGAATTTCGGACTGTATGTTTAGGTAACAAAAACATGTGAAGGGTATTGGAAGAAAAAACTTGCAATAGTCAGAGACATGGAAGGAGAATGACAGAACAATGATAATAGATAATATTTATCAGGAATCAGTTAATCACAATATATCAAGTGCCAGCTCTGGAATTAGAATGCCAGATGTCACCAGTAGCCTTACATAAGTAATTTTACAGGATTGGTAAAGGTTGACCTCCCAAAGCTTATGAGGGAAAACAGTCAAAAGATTCTGACAAGTGTAGAAAGTTCAATAAGGTGGAAGACCACGAAATGGAGCCTTATTTTCAGTGAAGGGTTCCCGTGACTGTGCATATTTTCATTAATCGAGACACTTGAGACACCCTCAAAGAAAAGATAGATGGAGGAGTCAGAAGACTAGGTTGACAGAGCAAATGAATAAAGGGGAAGAAGCTTCTATCATGACCAGTGTGGAGTTTGGTGCGGCTTCTAGTCATTTGGGAGGCTGTTGTAACAGCCTAGAGTGAATGACTTTTCAACAGCAGAAATTTACATCTCACAGTTCTGGGAGATGAGGAATCTGAAATCAAGGTGCTGCCAGAATTCAGCGTCTGGTGAGGATCTGTGTCCTATTTCACAGAGGACCGTGGACTTCCTGTGCCTTCATGTGATGAAAGAGGACAAGAGAGCTCTCTAAGACCTCTTTCATAAGAGTAACAACCCCACCCACGGAGCCACCACTCTCACAGCCTCACCTCTTCCTGGCTGCTTTCCTGCTCCTAGTAGGACTATACTCCTAGTACGACTGCTCCTAGCAGCTCCATCACACAGTGAGATAAGCTTTCAGTGTATGAATCAGAGGCAAACACACTCAGTACACATAGGATGAGAAAATGGAATAATGATGTATGATATGGCAACTAACTGTTTTAAGGAGAAATGGGGATCACCTTGCCATTTTCTTGATGTAAAAAAACAAAGTAAAAGCATCTACTAGGAGTGAGGATGAGGATGAGGATGGAGAGCGGCTAGCCTGGAACAAGCTTTGAAGTGAAGACACTGTTGCAAACAAGGTGGAAGGCCAAGGATTACATAGAAGCTGTCCTCTGGCTTCTGTGTTCGTGCCATGGCACGCGCCCCACAGTCACACACATAAATGTACACACACACATCACATACACCGGCATGTACAAAGATTTAAAAACTGCAGCTGAATATCCCACTCATAGGGTTGCTATTTTTCTGTACTCTGCCTAATGCTATATGGGATTTGGTTGGCTTAAAGGCTATGAAATTATAGCATGATAGGAACTTTTTAAATAAGTAAGACAGATGAGGTTAATAAAGTTAAGTAAGTACAACAGAGTTGGATATGAGATTTTTATGAAGCTTAACGCCCCATAAGTCAAGATCAATGCAATAAATTCCTTTCAGATTTTGGTCCCAGATGGTAGTTGTCTCCTACAATACCAGAATATTTCTTATTATTAAACAAGGACAGCTACTTGACACACCCCATTTCTACCAAATCTGAACTCCAAAAAGCCTAGAAGAAAGTATTTTCCCAATTGGAATGCCTAACTTAATCCAGGTTTTTCTCCTTAAACCAACAGCTTGCTGAATTATTTATACCGTGCTATTTACATTTAATTTAATGCCATCCTGATAGTTTTAATCACGTGCCAACTGAAACGCTATTGGAATAATTGCTACATAAATAAAAAAATATTTGGAGACTCTGCTCCTAATTGTTATCCAAATGGACCGTGATTTACTGAACTTTGTTACGCCCTTGGGAACAGGAGAGATGGCTCTGGCTTTTAGGGCATTTACAGAGGATCCAGGTTCAGTCCCCAGCATTCGTGTCAAGAAACTGACAACTGCCTACAACTCCAGGCCTAGGGAATCTAAGTGCCCTCTGACCTCTACAAAAACCTACAGATACATAAATGCATGCAGATATGCATGTAAATAAAAATTTTTTAAAATCTTTTTTTTAAAAAAATTACTAATACCTATGCAATTTGAAACACTAAAAGCCATTTCTCAACTTTTCATCCTAAAAGTCCATTTTCTTGCTTTTTCTATTTGTGGCAGAATGTCACCGAGTGAAAAATCTGCATGGGCCTGACTTACCATTACATTTATTAGCTCCTCTTCAGGAGTGGAATATCACTGGTGACATACTGCAGATTAAACTTATAATACATTCTACTGCTTATCAGTACTCAACCCCACTTTCTGCTATCAAAATCATGAATCTTTAATATGGCATAGTTAGCCACGTGTGGTTAGGTAAGAATACAGCTTAATTAGGCTGTGTCTTAATGTAGATATAAACAAAATCTGTCTTTAGCTGGTTTATGCCTGAGCATTTAATGCACACCTACTATCTGGTTCAAGAGCAGGCATCCAATATTAACCAGAACACCATGCCAGAGAATTGCCCCTTATTGCTACTATTAGGTATTTATAGAAGGTTTAAAGTTCCTTATACACTCCATTCCCGCCAGAAAAACTCAGACAATGCCATCGTATTATACATCGATTCCATAAAACAAGAAGCGGGAAGTGGTATGTGGAAAAAGCTTCATGGAGCCTGTCTGCCACAGAAGCTTGGCCAGATGATTTAGTCCATGGGGGCATTTAATACCTGGGATCAGTTCTCTCACTGAAGTCCCCAGAGGGACCTTTGTCCTAAAGGATAGGCCTCTCTAGATGTTAATAATGTCACACCTAAAATCACTGTCCCTGCCAGTTCAGTGGAACTATGAGCTAGAAACTGCCATCCAGAGAGCAATACACCCAAGTTCTAAAAACTATTAAGGAAAGATCCCGAACGTTTTGCTTTCTTTCCTTTTTAATATCCGAGATGATTCAGTCCTCATAGGAAAATTTTAAGAGCTTAAATCCAAGATCTTCAAAAGGCTTAACCTTCTGCTGTCCGTCAAATCGCTTACTCAAACCATGATGGCAATAAGCAATGTTTCCATAAGCTCTGCAGTTTTCGCTTTCCTCCAAGTAGTCTTTTCTCTGTTCGCAAGAACACACACATACAACATCCTTCACGATGCTATATGTCATTTGGAGTTCTCAGTAAACCAGCTCTGCTGAAGAAACTTCAAAGGATTCTTCCAGCTTTTACATCCTCTACCTCCATTCTTCACGCATGGAAATGAAGGGATCATCGGGTTATAAAGGCAATTATGGTCGGAACATGTTTATCCTTTTTTACCAGTGGTATTCCGTAACTCCTTTGGGAATAAACCCTAGTTTGTAACAGACTTATTCTAGAGAAAAGATTGTCTCTATATTGTCCTCAAATTCCCTGTCAGATTTCTTGGTATGGTTTCCCTAGTCATACAAATCAGCTGGGATTTTTTTCATATTTTCATTTTTTAAAAATTGCATTTCATTTTACATACCAACCCCAATTCCCCTTTTGTTCCCTTCTCCCGCCACCCCCCTCACCGTCCCCACCTGCCCTCTACTCCTCAGAGGGGGTAAGGCCTTCCTTGAGGAGTCAACGAAGGGCTGGAATATGAACTTGAGGTGGAACCAAGCCCCTCCCTCCTGTATCAAGGCTGAGCAAGGCATCCCACCATAGGGAATGGGCTCCTAGGACAGGTCCTGGTGTGACCACCAGGCCCCCACAACAGATCAAGCCACAGAACTGTCACCCACATTAAGAGGGTCTAGTTTGGTCCTAGGTGGGCTCCCAAAACTAGGAAATTTCTAGAACAATTATACAGTTTTCTCAATGAGCGACAGGAAGTTCTTGTGAGCTGGCATGAGGCTCTTCAAGACAACTAATCAGTATTAAGGAATTAGACATTGGCCCAATTCTCCTGTTCTAAAACCTTCCAAAAAATTCTATGCATCCAAAATCCTGTCCATCTAAAACAGAAGTTTTTAACATGTGAATCTCGATCTCTCTGGGGGTCAAATAACCCTTTCAAAGGGGTTATTGAAGACAATCAGAAAACACAGAGATTTACTTATAGCGTTGAAGTAGCAACAAAACCAATTTAATGGCTAAGGTCATCATTACATGAGAAACTGCATTAAAAGGTTGCAGCATTAGAAAGGTTGAGAACCACTGATTTAAAGTTTAATGGAGTGCTGAGTTCAAAACTCCAATCATTTTAAATACTTCTTATTCAGCTAAAGCTAAGAAAGAAAACCTATTGTACTTGAACAATGTATGCTTTTCTGTTATTTAAGAATACTCAATTCCTAAGAAAGATAAGCAAAATCAATGTTGTAGAATAGATGGAACTTGAAAATTTTACGTCATAAATAACAAGCAAGCTAATAGCTTAAAAGGCAAAATCTAGCTGCTCAAGGAACAAGCTGGGACATCTCCTTGGACACCTGGGAACCCTTCTAGAGTCCGGTCTCTTGTCAACTTTCAAATGGCTCCCTTAATTAAGATATATACTTCCCTGCTCCCATATCCACTCCTCCTCCATCCCAACTGTCCCATTCCCCCAAGTTCTCCCGATCCTCCCCTTCCTACTTCTCTCTTCCCAGCTCCCCTTACCCCATCCCACCCCCACCCCCAAGCTCTCCATTTTTGCCTGGAAATCTTGTCTACTTCCAATATCCAGGAGGATAACTACATGGTTTATTGGGGGGGGGGGGGAATCACCTTCCTATTTAGCCGCCTGAACTGGCCCTATACTATAGCAACTCTGATGAATATCTTGCATACCACCACAGAACCTTCATCTGACAATGGATGGAGATAGAGACAGAGACACACATTGGAGCACTGGACTGAGCTCCCAAGGTCAAAATGAGGAGCAGAAGGAGAGAGAAGATGAGCAAGGAAGTCAGGGCCGTGAGGGGTGCGCCCACCCACTGTGACGGTGGGGCCAATCTAATGGGAACTCACCAAGGCCAGCTGGACTGGGTCTGATGGAGCATGTGATCAAACCGGACTCTCTGAACATGGCTTACATGGAGGGCTGACTGAGAAGCCAAGGACAATGGCACTGGGTTTTGATTCTACTCCATGTACTGGCTTTGTGAGAACCTAGTTTGTTTGGATGCTCACCTTCCTAGACCTGGATGGAAGGGGGAGGACCTTGGACTTCCCACAGGGCAGGGAACCCTGACTGCTCTTTGGACTGAAGAGGAAGGGGAAGGAATTGGGTAGCAATGAGTCACACAAGCTCTGGTCTTCATTGCCTGGGAATGGGAGTCTCTGCAGTTCCTAATTCCAACGAAGGTCAAAATTCTAGCACAGAGACTAGCGTGTTGGCTCAGTGGTTAAGAGTACAGATTGCTCTCGCAGAGGAGGGCATTCAGTTCCAAAGCACCCATATGCTGGCTCACAATCATGCTTTCTGATGTTCATAGGCATCAGGACACACATGGCCCACAGACATACATGCAGGCAAAAAACACATACACACAAAAATAAAACTATAAATCTTTACATTTGCAGCATATAAAGCAATAGTGATGGAGCAGTAGCATGTGTCACATGGACTATTTTGAGCTCTTTGAGAGTAGATTGATTTGGAGCAGGGACAGGCTTAAGTACAGGCAAAGGGTGTACTTACTTGAGGAGGAGGGTTCATCAGGTAGCAAACGGAAAGGCATTCAAGAAATTGAGCAGCTGAAAAGCCGCGGACCCGTGGGGCCAGCTGCTTCTCCCAATGGAGTGATTACAGCTGATAAAACTGAAGCGAGTATTTTCAACTCTGCAATGCCACGCTCATCAACATTGCTGCTGGGAGGAGACTTTGGAGGGGCAGAGATGAGCTTGCTCTAGCTCTTTAGGAACTGGCCTGGGCTGCGAGCAAATGTGGCCATGTGTTGCCTCATTTGCTTCCAAGAGACCCTCGCTGCCCTGAGGGAAGGGGCACGGCCACGAAGTGTCAACATACATTATAAGAAAATGATATCAATAAGCATATGCCTTTCCTGCCACCTTTGCCTCACACCTCTCGGGATGATGCTCACCGCAAATGAGCCTCGCCTCACTCTCCAGTTGTTAATAAGCCTCTAATTAGCTGAGGGAAAAAAAGGATAAAAAACTATCTTCTTTGAGACGGTTCAATTCAGTTAAAGTAAATATGTCAAAATTCAAAGTATTGTTAAATAAGAAACTCTGGTTGTGCACTTTTTAAAATCTCAATGGGAAATGAAAAGATTTATTTTCAATGAAAATGCTAAGGCTGGAAACTTCCCTTGTAGGGCTGACTCCATTGTATACCACAGACTGTCACGTGTTGTGTTTTCAGTTTCATTGGGTTGGAGGAATTTTCAATTCCCCATTTTTATTCTTCAGTGACATAATTATCATTCCGTGGTGTGTTGCGTGGTCTCTGTGAGGGGGGAAAAGAGAACCATTTACTTTTGAGGATGTGCTTACTAGTAGGCTCCCCTGATCCAGGGGATGCCCCTTCAAGATGCACACACGGCACTAACTAGGCTTGGTAGTCATCAAGTTGAGAGGAAAGAACAGTGAGAAAAAGATGGAGGGAGCTGGAGGGGAAATGACAGCCAGATATGATCATCGTTTAGGTATGAAATCCTTGGAAAAAAGACATTTAAAATCCTAAGATGATGAGGGACCCCCTACTAAGAAATTCCAAACTCAGAAGAGCGTGTGGACAAGCAGCTTCTCTGCGCCTGGCTTTAACAGTTCTACTTGAAAAATCGAACTCTTCGTGCTCACGTCTTAAAAGTCCGGTTTTCTGCGACGGGTCATGTGATCTCCACGATCTTCAGAACGTCCCATATTCAAACCTTAACCAGACACTAGGAAAGACCAGCCTGTTGACATCACGTGACCCTGCTAGTCATCATTCGCATATGCTTTGGCGATATCGGCCTCCTGTATTTCCTGCATGAGAGATGATGTGTTAATGTTGGGCTTCTTAACCTGCAGAATCCCGGGCACTGAAAGTTAAAAACGATGCTAACAACTTTGGTTTTCATTAAGACAATACAAATAAAAATCCTTTTATCCTAATAATAATAATAATGTTCATATATTTTTGAACTATCATAATGCTCAAATAATTCTGGAAGCTATTATTAAAGAAAATATCTTAATATCATTATCTAGAGGGAAGGGGCTTCAGTGCTCATAAGTACATGTTTGTATATTGTTTATATAACAGTAGCCAGAGCACACAGACTGGCTCAGCTACTGCTATAGCCTGAGCACCGCCCACGGTTTACAATATTCAAAATGCACCTAGAGTTGGGAATGTACAGTTTGCTAGCATGCAAGTGATCCTTTTAAAAATTAATTTTTTTTTATTCTTTAAAAATGTGTTTTAAGTGACACCAGACTCTTCCTAGCTCCTGTGTTAGCTTCCTAGAGTTGCCCCGAACTACAGGCTGACTTAAAAGAACAAAATCTATAGCCTCAAGATTTCCCATCTTTAATTCCTTAACTACATTCTAAATTTTATCCTCATACCCACAGATAAATGCAACTATCACCTCCTCATCCGAGAAACTTTTTTCTCTCCAACAAATGGAGACAATTACAGAAAACCACAACTGGGCACAAGGCAGAGATGGACAGACTGTGGGGAGCCCGGCCCGGCGGCTGCATCTGCAGAGGAGCTCTGGATCTCATTTTCTTCAAAACCCATCCCATCACACGATGCTGCATGAACAGCAACAACATCTAACATCCAAACCTTAAGTTATAATTTATAAAAATGCAATATCTATTATTATGTTTAATTCAAGTTAATAAAAAGATGTTACAGTTGCTTGCATGCTGAGAACATTCTGAAATAAACTATTACTATCACTTTCACAGTTTTCTAAAATGCCACTTGTTATTTAAAATCCCCCTAAGTAGCTTTGATATCTTACACTGATGTAACTACAACCATTTAATGTTATTTATACCATTTATGAAGATATTAATTTTATTATAGTTTATATATACGTGGAACATTTCAGATTATAGGTTTGTGTGCTATAATTTTATTGAGATCATTACTATAACATTTTCCAGCATATTTCTAGAACCACACGGCCATGTAGGTATTTAGTAGCTGAAGCCATCCATCTCACCGTTTATACTTTTCCATTCTTAGTCCTAGGACCAAACGCCTCCAAACTACTAACTAGAGGTATTCATAGAAGACAATACAACATTTTCTTTCCCAAAAGGAAGTCTCCTCGGCTTCCTATGGTTTCTATGGTGACTGCCTAGTCACTTTGCCCTATGCTATCTGCATTCATATGCTAGGGCTGCCATAACAAGGTACCACAAACTTGGTAGCATAAACAAAGGGAATATCTTTTCTTACGTTTCTAGAAGCTAAAAATGCAAAACTCGGGTGTTGGGTAAGTAGGGTTTTGTCAGAGGTCTTCCTTGGCTGGTAGCTCTTTTCCTCTACATGATTTCCCTCGGTGGATGTCTGCGCTCCTAATCTCCTAGAGACACAGAATATACAGAACTAGGGCCACTCCAAGACGCATTTAGCCACAATCATTTCTTCAATGCCCTAACTCCAACTGCAGTAACATTTTGAGATATCAGGGATGAGAACATTGATATAAGTAGTTTTAGGGTGGGGGAAGGGTGCTGCAATGATCCAATTAATCCCACAGGTATTTCTATTATGAATAGATTATTGCAATCTATTTTCTCCACGCATGCACTCTGTGGCAACGTTCAACGCAATCCTATACATCCCAGTTTACAGCGAACGCACACCCGCACTTGTGTGCTCCTGCCCTTCACAGCCCGCCTCGCTCCCTTTCGGTATTTCTGCCGCATGCCTCATGCTGCAGTCATCCATCATTACTGTATATTTTCATAGATGCGCCTCCTGTTCCGTCTTCTCCAGTGGGTCTCATCATTCAATCTTATCTCGTCCTGGTTGTTGTGTTTGTTTTCTGCCTCTAACAGTTGGAAATGCATGGCCCAGCACATGTGCTCCTTCTCCTTGACATTAAGATCATCCCACAATTAGACCTAGTTTTCTTTATTTCGATTTCCATTTGTTCTCTTCAAAGGCTATTCTCCCTCTCTGGTGCTTGCTATGATTTTTTTATAGAGTTTTTCAGTTCTTTTTATATGTTCAGACCATAGGAAAGTTCATACAATGTTAATCCTATTAGCATTTCTCAATGGTTCCTCTCTTGTGAAATATTCATAACAAAATAGTCTTTCACACACAGAAATCAGGACTATTAGGGGTTTATTCAAAATATCTACTAAAGCATGCAAAAAGACAGCAAAGGAAGAGAATTAAATCACCACTTCCTCTCCCACACTACAAACTTCTTTTGCTACCTCATTAAATTCTTAATCCTAATACTGAGTTAAATTATTTATCTCATTTTATAGATGAGCATATTGAGACTCAGAGACCTCAGTGACTTGGTTAACTTCATACATGTAATAAAGGTTAAAGCTCAAAGTCAAAAATAATTTGTTTATTCCCAGGCTTTCTCCATTACTTCAAATAAACTCAACTCCTGAAATGCATTTTTACCCATTTCAGGTTTCCCTGAGCCACTTCAGACACATGGAACGGTGAGAACAAGAGTCAGGTGCCAATGTAATCATGACCAGAAGAGGCTCCACCACGTGAGCCCACCTTCCCTCTCTCCTCAAGTTTAAAAGAGTGGTGTTCAGGCATTCATCAGGAAATTAACTACAATTTCGCACTTTCTGTAATGAGAGAGCTGCCAGGAATCTGAAAGTTTCGTTCAGTACATGTGTATAGAGCACTTTATGCATGCTAGCCATGACTCCATTTGCATAAAATGCATAGATGAATAAGATGCATGTCTATCATTGAAAAACATACCGTCAAGAATCTAGTGAGGAAGGGAAACATTTCACATTAAACATGGTTAGGGATGGTTGTCATGCTGTTTTTCCCTGGACTTTCTGTTGATGTTATTGTTGATGCTATTGTTGTTTGGATAGGGTCTCTCCCTGTAACCCTGATTAGACTGGAACTCAGTATTTAGGTCAGGCTAGACTGCACTCGGTATTCCATCCACCTTAGGCTTGAGTGCTTAAATTACACACATGAGGTTGTTCATCCATGCTTCCCTGCCCCTGACAACCACCTCTGCAGTTAGGAAGCAGCTGTGAGGGATTACCTCATGACCATCAACCTCCCCTCCTGGCACATATACAGACTTAAGAGAGTCAGAGTAGATCACACCTTTAACTGTTAGCTAAGTACCAATCCATGTGTCTCATAGGATGAAATCAGCCAGGGAGATATGTCAAACACAAATATACAATCAGTAGTATAAGGAACAAATCAATAAGTTAGGAGACCACATACTCATGCCATTGATGGAGAACTAGTGTGTTGATGTTCTTCGTGCCCAACTCTTAAACTTGACCTATTTTGAACTCCCTGATACCTACCGTCTTATTGTCTGTCTTCTAAGGCCTTGCCATGGCCTGCAGCACCCTTAAATTAAAGTCTGTTTTTAGTCTGAGTTACTGAGGTTTCTGTCACTTAGATGAAGATAGGCCAGTCAATGCAGGAATGAAACTATCCTGAATCAAATACAACAAACCCATCAGCGGGGCTTCCTGGTTGAGCCAAGAAAGAGAAACTGACTCAGTCTCAATGGAACAACAGAGCCACAGCATGAAAAATCGAGAGGCTTAGATAACTTGCAGACAGGAGGAGAGACAATGAAGATGAAGGCATGTGCAAGTCAAGAAAGAATAATACCTATGGCATTTTAAAAAATGGGATAATTGTCAAGTTCTGAGAGAGCTGGTTGCATCATTTGTTGGCCAGTCCTGTTGTAATGGGAAAGTGCAGGGCTTGTCTCAAGTCCTGGCTAGAGTAGTCTGTGAGTCTGGATCATCTCAGCTAGGTACCTTGAAATTGTCCTGAGCAGTTTGTAATTCAAAGCTGATCTTTGGGTGGTGTTTGTTGACTTGGATTACCTCAATCCAGGTGGAATTGTCCTTGTGGGGTCCCTTGCTCTTTTTGGAAATTTCAAAGGTTGTTGTTAGAAATGGTTATTGTTCACTGCAGAAAACTTAAACATTTATTTAAATCCCTAATAGCAAATGTCTAGAAAATTTAGTCAGAACACATACTGATTGCCTATTATGCGCCAATGTATTCTAAAAATAGGCAAAATAGTGCCCATTACAGTGAAGGTCAACATGTTCATTCGCCAGACATGGGGTTATAGTAATATAGAATCATATTTCATGAGAAATGGGATTTGTTTATTTAAGGTCTTTATACATTTTATTAGAGCAATGGTACACTAACAGATAATATTGTCAGAAAATTTCAACATTCTAGGCACTTTGCAAATACTAATTCATGCAATCCTGTTATCTACATGTCAGGCTCTATTTTATGCCCATACCACAGATGAGTAAGCTAGGACACCAAAATTATCATTTTCCCCAATTACACAGCTGGGTAAATAGCAGTGCCAGCACATACATCCCGCAAGAAGGAGACTTTTCATCTTCTATCCCATGCCACTTCCAGTTACAATAAGAAGATGGCAATGATACTGAATATAACAATTTCAGAATTCACTTTCTCATTTTGTTATGCTCCTTAGCAGAATTTAACTATATGAATGCACATATAGTCCAATGGTCAACAGGGAAGACTATACATCTTTTTAACAGTATGCCCAACATTTTCTCATCTACAGATAATTCCTTATGGTGATCCCAGTACTATGTCAGTTTATTGTACCATTGTTTAGACACCCATTCCTGTTCAAATTCCTAGTTGCATCCTGGTTTTTTCATCTCTTTTTCATTATGTATACGGGTAAAATAAATACCTGAGTGTGTAACTTTTTTCCTTCTTTCAAATTATTTCCTTGGAATAAGTTCTAGAAGTAAGATTTCTGAGACAAACATCCATGAATGGTTTTGTTTTTACCACTGGCATATATTCAGACTACTTTCAAAACACCAAAACAAAAGGTTGTAAATGTGTAGGTGACCTATTCCCCAAGATCTCATTAGAATCCTGTTACATCTGTATTTTTAATGTTTACTCAGTAGGTATAAGTTGTGTTTTTTAATTTATATTTTACTTCCATTGCTTACTGATGAGGTTAATATTTCTCAG
Source organism: Arvicola amphibius (assembly GCF_903992535.2). NCBI lineage: Eukaryota > Metazoa > Chordata > Mammalia > Rodentia > Cricetidae > Arvicola > Arvicola amphibius. The sequence continues at coordinate 4,834,289 of NC_052059.1, forward strand.
TTGTTTACTTACTGGAGTTCTTAATGAGAAAATTCTCTGTACATAAGTTTTTCCCAATTATCTATTGAGAATGTAATCGTTTTTCTACCAGTCTGAATGCCTTTAAGAAAGTCATTAATCCTTTCCTGCCATACTTTGTGTGTTTTTCTTCAATCTATTTATGCTGGAGTGAGTGTTCCAAGGGCTGAAACACAGCTTCCAAGACACCGTTAGAGACACGGGAGCTCTGAGTCATCATGGGCCTGATAAATGGAGGCAAGACCTTGAAGAGACTATGTTTGCTTCAAGAACCAAACTCCTCCTTATGTTTAAATGAATCAGTTTCTTGTTTTATTCCCTGATGGTGATTTAAACTCTGACTATGAAGAGGTTGAGGCACAGAGAGGCATAAGACTTGAGCCTCTCAGAACTGCTCTCTCTCTCTCTCTCTCTCTCTCTCTCTCTCTCTCTCTCTCTCTCTCTCTGTCTCTCTCTCTCTCTCTCTCTCTCTCTCTCTCCTCCCTCTCTCTCTCTCTCTCTCTCTCTCTCTCTCTCTCTCTCTCTCTCTCTCTCTCTCTCTCTCTCTCTCGTGTGTCCTGATCTCAATCCCTATCCAATCTCTATCTCTTTACGAGCTCAGTGCTAACAGCAGCATCCCTAATGGTCCATCTTCTTAGAAGTTCTCAAAGGAGAGAGGAGTTAGTGGAACCCACTAATCTGTTCCTGATGTTTGTGACTTCCTCATTCTGATAAAGCCCTCTGTGCTGGCTACATGAATCAGGAACTGATCTCATCTTACAGCACAATGTGCTTGCTGTGGTGTTGCAATCACCACAAACTCATGGAAACTCTGCCCTCCTCACTCCCCCTGCCAGGAACAATGTCCTCACCACACCTCACACCTTTAGTAGAAACAACTCTTCCATGTTTCACGTGCACCTTCTTTCCCCACACAATGGAAAGCATTATTTTTCCCAAGGTACATCACAAAAACTAAATTTGACCTTACTCTTAATCTTATATTATTTTTATACTTATGCTTAACTATTGGACTCATCTGAGACATTGTTCATTTTATAGTAATATAAATCCATGTGAGTTTGGTATGTTTCTAAATGTTGCTAGGGCACTGGTTATTGAATGTACATTCATCTCTCTACCATTCTGTAGTGAGTACTATATCACACACTCAATTTATAATTGTATCTATTTCTGGGAGTCTGCCCTATTTATGTATACTTCTAGAAATGCCTAAAAATGTAGTTTCAATTATTATGTCTTTATATCTGGGACAACTTCTTCATAATCATTTTTCTTCTTTACTATTACTTCTGGAATCCTGTGGGTTTTTTTCTATAAGACTTAATATAATTTGTCATGAAAGGGCATATTTTAATTCTTAAATTTATAAATTAACTTGATTTTTTTAAAGTATGGACTTTAGAGTATGCGTTCCTGTTTGTAAATGTTTCTGTCCTACCTGACAGATCCCAAATAATTGACACAGAGGCTTAATATTAATTGTAAATGCTCGATCAATAGTTCAGGCTTATTACTAACTAGCTCTTACTACTTGACTCATTTATTAATCTATGTGCTGCCCCAAGCCTCATGGCTTTTACCTCTGTCCCATTTTGTGTGTCCAACTCACTCTGTATCTGGCTGGTGTCTCCTCTGACTGTGTCCTTCTTCTTCCCATTATTCTTAGTTTGATTATCCTGCCTGGTTCTCCTGCTCAGCTATTGGCCAGTCAGATTCTTTATTAAACCAATCACAGTGGCATATATTCACACAGTTTAAAGAAATATTCCACATTTCCCTATTTTGTCTAATTAAAAAGAAAACTTTTAACTTTAATATAGAAAGATTAAATACAACAAAACAGTTATTAAATAAGAATTACAGTTAAAAAATCCATTTGTATTTGCCAAAATCAGAGAAAATATTTTATTATCTATTTTATCTTTGTGACTTTAAACTTTTATACATAATTTACCTTTTATCATTACTAAGAAAAATTTTAAGTTTAATTATTGGGTCCTTAACTTCTACAAAGACCCGAGAAGGGTGAAATGTTACCTAATGACAGGTACATCTGACTGCTTGGACAATCACTCAAAGATCTTCTGTAACATTGGGGCATCCATATTTGACCTGTAAGTCTAATATATCTGATAGACTTTCTTGAGAATCAGGGAATTCTGAAGAACTTTCCTACCTTGTTTTAGCGAAGTCTGGCAATAACTATTTTTTTTTTTGTCCTGATAGTCCAGGTTGAAGTTTATTGTTAGCAATTGAGGCAAGATAGTTTCTTTGCCCAAATGGCTAGCTTTTGTCATAAAGAGTATAAACTCCATACAGAATTTCTTCCGTACCCATCATCTTCTCTGAAGTAGATTAGTACTGCCAGGAGCAGATGTGTCTTGCTGTCATGAAAAATTTTAGGTTATTAAACATATTAAGTGGCATATTATGTAGGTCTTTGAAGTGTTTGAAGATGATCTATCTAATTATATCTGTTAGACCTTAAAAACATACCTAATATGACTATAAGTTTGACTATTATGATTACTATTAATTTGTATTTTTAATCATACAATACATTTTTAAATGAATTGTATAAATACAATACCACAAACAAGAGTAGAAATAAATATACAGTATAACAAAGTTAACTTTAAATTTGTATCAATATACCAAAATATCTTTTAAAAGAGTAGAAACACATACACAGTGTAACAAAAATAATCTCAAATTTGTATGAGCATACAAAAATCCATACCAATGCAAAATATTTAAGACTAGTAGCTGATTTTTAAAATGGTTTAAAAGTAGTTTCAATAAACTACCCTTTTATCCTGTCATTTCTACATCCTCCCATTTTTCTCTTTAGAATGAGATCTCTGAATCTAATCTATTTTGTTTAGTTTTATTTCTGACCAATAACAACTTGAAACCAACCCCTCCCCAACCAATGACAAATATCTATAACCCATTGATCAAACAAAAACTGCCTACACCATTTCTTAGGAATGTAGGCATTATGTTCTTAAAATTACTTCTTATTGTCTGGGGGCAACAGCGACCCTGAGAAAAATACAGGGATAATTTTCAAATTCTGAGAGAGCTGATTGCATCATTGGTTGTCCAGTCTCATTGTAATGGAAAAGTTCAGAGCTTGTCTCAAGTCCAGGCTAGAGTAGTCTGTGAGTTTAGACCATCTCAGCTAGACATCTTGAAATTGTCCTGAGCAGTTTGTAACTCAAAGCCAATCTTTGGGTGGTATTTATTGACTTGGATTACCCCAATCCAGGTGGAATTGTCATTGTGAGGTCCCCTGCTCTTTTTGGAGATTTCAAAGGCTGTTGTTAGAAATGGTCATTCTTCACTGCAGAAAACTTCAACATTTTAAATGTCATGAAGAGACAGATCTTGAAGAGGTTAAAGGACCAACCACACTTTGTTATGTCCGGCCAGAGTACAAAAACTTAGTTCGTAGTCACCTGATAGAGACTCAAACTGAATTCATGTACAGGAAGCTAGAAGGAAGCCTTCTGCCAGAATTAATTGGTACTCTATATGATTATTAATATCATGACAAAAAAGTTTAAATATATTAATCTTATAAATTTTGAGATAATATTTATACCTTAAGAAGTATGAAAGTTTTAAAGAGCCGAAAAAAGCAATGAATTATGAGATTATTAGCAATAGAATAGTCCCTTAATTTTGGTTTTCCATCTGTCCTATATAAATTAACTTGATAAAAAGAAAGGACGACCTTTACAATATGCATTATCCCATTCAGGAAGCATTTATCTACTCATTCCTGCTTCAATTATATCTCCAGTGAAATCCTGTAGGTTGTTTTGTGTAGGTCACAGTCATCCCTAATGAAGCTATTCCTACGTACTTTATATCTTAGTCACCTCAGTGAATTATGTTTTTCATTATACTCTCTAGTTCCTTATTCTTGGCATCTCTATTTGATAAAGTTAGCATGAATAATAGCCATCTGAAGAATGTTTCTGTGTCTATAGCAAAGCTATTGTGAAAATATAGTTCATGATGTCATCCCATGTCCCTTTCTGATGTCATCCCATGTCTTTTTAAGCTAAAAATTCCTTCCAGGAGCTAGAAAGTAATATGGTTATTTTATTTCCTCAAATTTAACACAATGACAAAGGCTCTCTAGGACACGACATTCCCTAGAAGCCAAGATATTAAAAAGATTAAATTCATATTTAAGTGTAGTAATGAAACAAACCTGGATGCTATTTCCTGTTCTTTTCATCAGCTTTGATTTTACTCACATTTTAATTGTTCTATTTTAATTCTGCAGCCCACTTCAAATTGTCCCTATAAGTACTGCATCTTAGCCTGAGAAGGCTGTGCACCTTAATATGCACATTCACAAGTAATTAAGCTATATGATAATTGAAGACTATTGTTCATCTGTTCTTAATGATATCTACTAAAAATGGAATAATCAACCTTTTCCTTTAGGATACCATCAATCTGCCCCTTCTCATCCCACTCAAGATGCCATCCCAGGGCGACCTTGACTTGTCTTCCATACAAGGAAGCAACCATCATCCTCATAGACTTTGGTACTTCCTTACTCTGAAAATAAATCAATGATGGTGTAGTTTTACGCTGGTCCCTGTGCTACAAACAACACATCATCAAGGCATACCACTCCAGGTGAGTGAGGAACAGTGAGAAAACTCTTTTGAACAGTTCCTGCCCATAGTTAAGTAAGTTCTCTTGTGAAGTCTTTACCACGCCTTCCAGGGATTGTTAGCCACTCGCTCTGTTCTGAGCTCCGATGGCCCACGATTGCCTGTGATTCGCTGCTGATTCAGGACGATGCCAGTTCACGTGGACACTCGAGCTTTATCCTGTCAGTCCTTCTGTCTGCGAGAACACGCGAATTTGGAAAGCGATGTTATAGGGGAAGAGGTCATGGCAGTGGTGAGGGTAACCAGAACGCATTATACACATGCACCAAACTGCCAATCAATACAGAACACAGCACCAAGAAAGTCTCAAGAATCACCTGACGCCACTGTGCTTTATTTGTTAAAAGTCCCTCAGAGGCGCCTGTGTTTGAGTGCTTTGCCCCAGCTTAGTGATACTGTTTTTGGAGACTTTCTCTAAAGGCAGTGGGTAAATGCGGAAAGACACTGAGGTATACAGACCAGCTCTGCTCTATCCCCCCAGTCACAAGCTGCTGCCTCTTCCATTCCTTCTCTGCCATGATGTCCTATATAGTAGCCTCAAACACTGAGACAAAATCAGCCTCTTCTTTAACTTCTTCTTTGTGTATATGTGTGCATGTGTGTGCACTGTGTATCAGTGTGTGTGCACAAGTGTATCTGTGTGTGCACATGTGTATCTGTGTGTGCATGTGTGTATCAGTGTGTGTGCATGAGTGTATCTATATGTGCATGCTGTATCAGTGTGTGTGCATTGTGTATAAGTGTGTGTATGCATGAGTGTATCTGTGTGTGCACGAGTGTATCTGTGTGCGCACATGTATATCTGTGTGTGCATGCGTGTATCAGTTTGTGTGCATGAGTGTATCTGTGTGTGCACATGTGTACCTGTGTATGTGCATGTGTATCAGTGTGTGTGCATGAGTGTATCTATGTATGCATGCTGTATCAGTGTGTATTGTGTATCAGTGTGTGCACATGAGTGCATCTGTGTATATGTATCAATGTGTGTGCATGTGTGTATGTGTGTATCAGTGTGTATGCGTGTATTTGTGTGTGCACGTGCATGTGCACAAATGCACATGATTATGGAGACAAGGGGGTGATATCATGTCTCTTCCTCGGTGGCTTTTTCTCCTTGTTTCTGAGACAGGGTTTCTCACTGACCCTAGATCTAACCAGTCAGCAAACTCCAGACACCCTCTGTCCCTGCCTCCCGAGTGCTGAGACTGCAGGCAGGACTGCCGTGCTCTACAGCACAGTTCTGGGGATGAACTCAGGTCTCCATGCTGACGCTATGCTCTTTGCTGCCTCTCCCGTCTCAAGCTGTATCTTATATGGTCATAGCAATGAAAACCGTGATCGATACATCTAGAAAGACTCTGCTCTATCCTTCTATCTGCCCTCTCTGCCTCTGCTCTGTAGCGCACACTGCCATTACAACCACCTTGAGAAAAGCACGCTATCTGGGATGGTTTTTGATGTCCAAGGCCAGCACAATGCCAAGCACCTCCACACTGCAAATGCTACGTATCAGCCAGGTGCTCATATCATTCTCCCATGTGAAGAAGGGAAACTTCCATCAGCAGGGCTTTATCATTCTGGATGCATGGGGTTTCACATCATCGAGCATCTGCACAGGACCCAATAACCACTAGCTGTGGCACACACTCTACCATCGAAGACTCCTGTCCCCGATCTCCTGGACCACTTTTATTCGTTTCTCAGCCTTCCTTGGTCTCCCATGACTTCGGTGATATCGGTGACTTTGGTGTCACTTGTGGATCTGCCTCCGGTGCGTCTCCAGAGCAGAAGGCTGGCAGATCCTGACAAACGTAAGAGTATCTCCAAGTGTAGACAGTAAAGCTTTAGATGACATCTGTGAATACTGTCCATTCTGCACAAGCAATTCGCCACCTTTTGGAAGCTGTAAATGTACTTACATCCTTCTCCTGGGCCATCCCATCAAAGCCACAGGCAATTTGAAATATTGTAACATTGCTTTATGAATGTGAATTACCTCCTTAGGAAAACCCAGCTTCTCAGAACCTATCTACTCACATCTTGATTCATCATAGTGTTTTCAAGATCACATCCAATATTTCCTGTGGCATCATCTGCCCGCTGTAAAAATCTTACACATTCAGCAACACCAGAGATAAAATTCTCCCTCAAGTGGGAGACATCAAGATAAGAGAGGCTTGGTATCTTTGGAACCAATGTCTAAAACTTAAGGAAGGTTTCATTATTTTGTCCATAATACTGAACAAAATATAGTTGTTTCTTGTCCAACACAATAGAAGGTATGTGTCAAGCTTGTGAACATCTTGTTTGACTCAACGCTGTCCTCTGACCTCTTCAGTAATCTGGAATCCTATGCACACAGTGAAATTCTATGAGCACTCAGTTCCATCTTGGGTCGACTTCCCAAGGGCTGGTTTTTTTGTCCCTTTCAGAATCTGGTGGATTCTTCTGCCCCCACACAATGAGATCCACTGATGCATTGGGAAAGGTGGAAAGCTAATCTAACCTGATTTAAAACTGATATCTTAGAATGAATTGATAAAGAGATGCTAACCAGGACTGGAGAGAAAGCTCTGCCAGAAAAGTGCTTGACATACAAGCATGAGGACCCAAGTTCAATCCTTAGAACACTTAAAAGCACCTAGCAACCTGTCAGAATGGCCAAGATCAAAAACACTGAAGACAACTTATGCTGGAGAGGATGCGGAGTAAGGGGAACACTTCTCCATTGCTAGTGGAAGTGAAACTTGTACAGCCACTTTGAAAATCAAAGTGACAATTTCTCAGAAATTTAGGAAACAATCTGCCTCAAAACCCAGCAATACCACTTTTAGGAATATATCCAAAGGATGCTCAATCATACTACAATAACATGTGCTCAACTGTGTTCATAGAAGCATTATTTATAATAGTCAGAACCTGGAAACAACCTAGATGTCCCTCAACCAAAGAATGGAGGAAGAAAATGTGGTCCATTTTTTACAGTGGTAAAAATAATAACATCTTGAAATTTTTGGGCAAATGGATGGATCTGGAAAACATCATATTGAGTGAGGTAACCCAGACCCAGAAAGACAAATATCATATGTACTTACTCATAAGTGACTTTTAGACATAAAGTAAAGAAAAACCAACCTACAATCCACAACCTCAGACAACCTAGACAACAAAGAGGACCTTAAAAGAGATATATGTGGATCTAAATAGAAAGGAGAAATATACAAGATCTCCTGAGTAAATTGGGAATGTGGGGGTCACAGGAGAGGGTAGAAAGGGAGAAAGGAGGAAGGGGGAGCAGAGAAAAATGTATAGCACAATAAAAACAATTAAAAAAGAAATACAAAAGGAAAAATACAAGGAGCTTTTTGCCCTTCTTTACAGAGTGCTATTCATTTTCTATAACTTCCCACTCATAACTTGTTTCTTTTTATTTTAATTCCATCTCTTCTCTCTACCTTTTTCCTTTCCACTGTCCTGCAAAGCTAAACAGCTCAGAATTCTGATTTTTAAATGAGGAATAATACTTCTATTTTCTTCTAGAGCACATGTTAGATTTGTCCTTTACCCACGGGACTAGTGGCACCGCACCAGAAAAAGAAAGGGACAAACGGACACAGAGACCAGGAGACAAGGGTGGAAGGCACGCCCACCTTACAGCATGGCATCAGATGCGGAATCTTCTTCCTTCAGGCGTGTTCTTGTTGAAATCATTTCATTAAAGTCAATACTTGGGGTAAAGGGATGAGTTTAAGCTCTTCCTCTTGAAGAGGGCTGCATCATAACAGTTATAGATGGGATTCAACAATAACTCCACTGTTTGCACTTTTGAAATCTAAATTTCATATTAAATCAAAATTAATCTCTTTAGCCCAGCACATGGCCAAAGCTGTCTATATACACCACCCTACTTTCAATTTAATATTACCCCCTCTCTCTTCAGCTAACTCAAGTTTTTTACTTTCTTTCTTGTTCATTGCTATAAACATTTGCACTCATTTTCTTAAGCATTCCTTTTGTGACTTTTACAAAAAGTTCAAATTACAATGCCAGAAATTGACTTAAATATCTTGATATATAATCATTTTTAAATGGTTTCTGCCTGCAACTTACATAACTCTGATTTTATTCCGAGACCCAGGACCAAGACCCCTCTACAGTGCTGGATGCTGGGCTCTATACGATCAGAAATGAGTTAGTCAGTCCTCTGGGGCCAGCTGAAGAAAGAAAACAACTTTAAGCTAAAATCAGTCTACGGTTGTAAAATTTCTTGCAAAGAACTGGCTGGGTCAGGTTTTCCACTTCAGTTTTCCTCCCTCTCCACCTTCCTTCCCCTCCTCCTATAGTCTAGAACATCGACTTGAAGACCCAGTCCCACTTCATCATCTTCCATCAATCCACAATCCTGGTCACAGGTGTAAGGACACAACTGAACCTAATACAAGACCTGACCTCTACCCGGCCTTGTTCTTATGGTCCAATCATTGATTTCCACTCTTGTTGACAGGGGTTTCTGTCCTGCCCAGTCCTGCAGCTGCTCAGTCCCAAAGAAACACGCAGAGGTCTACATTAATTATAAACTGGTTGGCCTATTAGCTCAGACTTCTTATCAACTCTTATAACTTATATTAGCCCATAATTCTTGTCTGGGTAGCCACATGGCTTGGTACCTTTTTCAGCGAGGCACTCACATCTTGCTTCCTCTGTGTCTGGATGAGGACTGCACACTGAGCTTGCCTCTTCCCAGAATTCTCCTGTTCTCATTGCCCCACCTATACTTCCTGCCTGGCTACTGGCCAATCAGCATTTTATTAAGATAATACAAGTGACGGGATAAAATACCATTGTCCCACAGCACAGTGTCTTTTGAAACCCATGTTCTAGTACTTACATGTCTGAAATTAACTGAATGTGCTGAATCAGATTTGATAATGGCCATTATGAAGGGAGAGAGATTTATATTCAAAGATTCTTGGAAACACAAGCCATAGAATACCATGTATTATATACACAGAGAGCATCAGAGTGTGTCAGAAAGACAAACAGAAAGGAAGCTGAAAACATGGGCCAGATCCGTTATTTCATTAAAAGAAATGGCTTCTCTTCCTCATTGTAGCCTGCCCAGGAGCATAGAAGCTGTCTCCAGTTGTCTGGTATCTGCTTTAAAGGTGATTAAGCAAACAAAGGGTAGTGATATCGAAGAAGCCACTGAAGACCGCACTTAGAGTTATCGTGGCATGCTTGTCTTTGCCGTGGCTCACAGGCATCAAAGCTGGATAGGACTGCTGGTTGTTTCCCACCTGTGGAAGCTAGGGTACAGTAATGGCAGAAACACCTTGACGGTAACCCACAGCTCTCTAGTTGGACCCACTCAGCAAGAGGACAGTCATGCCTGGTACCAGAAACCTAGCTAACCACTCAGGTCTGGTGATGTCATGAATCTTGGAGAAGAATGCACAACCACTACTTTATTAAAGTGGCATAATCCTCATCTACATTCTGAATACCTGTTCTCACAGCCACAGATATGAGTGCTTCTTCCCACTCATCAAGGAAAGCTCTCGTTGCAGTGGGAGACCATTACGGAAAACCACACTGACCAAAATGCAGAGCTGCTTCCCAGTCCCAGCTGATTCCACTACACAATTCCCACAACCAAGGCTCAGGGATCACAGGGATCAGTTTTATAGAGGTGGAGGGAAAGCTCAGCAGTTAAGAGTGTTTGCTGCTCTTACTGAAGACACAAGTTTAGTTCCCAGCACCCGCAGCTCAGCACCACCTGTAAATCTAATTCCAGGGGATCTGACAAATTATTCTGCCTCATACAGGCACCTGGACTCACCACACACATGCACAAATGTGTGCACACTCACATAAACATATACATACACATACACACACACACATACACTCAGACACACACATATACCCACTCACACTTACACACTCACACATATATATACTCACACAGTTACATATACTCACACATACACACTCACATATACATACACACACACACATGCACACGTAAAAATAAATCTTAAAGGACCAATTTTAGGATCATTTCCTCACAAAGGCAAGACAAGGGAGGAAGACAAAACCATTTCTAAATCTGGTCTGCACCAAATCTCTGGGGCTGAGAGACGTTCCCCGGGTCTAAATGAAAGCATGCATTTAGATCAGCCCTTTATGTCATGTTATTTCCTGTTTCAAAGGAATCTGGCCATTCCTTTAACAAGTCAGAGCCGAATGTCTATTTTCACACTTTCCACTTTATCTCTGTTGTCCCTGGTTTCTGAAACTCTATAAAAGCTGAATAATATATTCATTGCCTTTCCAAAGCCCAACTTCTCTTCCTTTTCTGTTTCATATTAAAGACTTCCACCATACATGTAGATTTAAATTAGTCCACTACTCTTTTCCTTACAAAGTACTTCTATATCCAATTTTTAACTCACAGCAACTGGGAAGGAAGCTCATTCTTACCCAAATGGCCTAATAATTTGCTAAATAAAATGACACTTGCTTACTTTTGTTACCCCATTAATTCATTCACCACTTATTTGTGCCAGGAGCTACTCTAGGCTCAGAAAGACACAAAATCGTCGTTCTTGGGAGACTCTGACAGGAAGGGGTTAATACACATAAGTCAGGAAGAGCATGGGGAAGATCAAATTGACACCCTGGTTGTTGATTTTCAAATTTGCAGCTCTTTGCGAGATACTGTTCTTTCTCACTAATCTAAGTTCCATAGTGTAAAAGTCCCTCGGAAGAGTTTGATTTATGCAACGTAACTCTCTTTGAGTTGCAAAGGGTCTCAGACTGTTTCAGCTCTCTGGGGTGGTTCCATTGGGACTGTCAAAATATGACTCAGTAACACCCTGTCCATAACAATAGATAATCAGGGAGGAGACCCTTTCAAACTTACACATACACACTCACAGTGCTCAAATACACACACATGCACAAACCGATACACATAACTTATATATACATATATACACACTTTCACACACACATATACACACATATATGCAACACATACACACTTTCACACACATATACACAAACACGTACCACACACATACACGCAAGCACACACTCACACACACATACACAAAAACACACCACACACACACACACACACACACACACACATACATGGAGAGGGACGAAAAGGAGTGTAGGGGAGTGGGAGGAGAGAACTCAATCCACATATAGAATACTGAACAATAGAAGTTGAGAACTGGGCGAAATTAGTTGGTATATACTATAAGCACAAATTAAAATACTGTGCTGGACTCCATTCATATGTAAAACTCTTAAATTTAAGGGAGAAGAGAGAGTGAGCAAAATATGGGAGGAAGAAAGGGAGCGATAAGGAGGGCAAGAGCTGGTGGCACAACTCAGTCACCAAGCACTATGTCCAGCATGGGTGTAGTGAGGGCATTGGGCAGGCCTGCTTTTCGCCCTGCCCTGCTCCTGGCTGCCTGCTAGCTTATGCCCCGAAATAACAACACACAAGTTGTATTCTTTTAACTACTGCTTGACCCATTATTTTCCGACTCTTACTCACATCTTGATTAACCCATATCTAATAATCTGTGTAGCACCACAAAGTGGTGCCTTACCGGGAAGTTTCTAGTGTACATCCATCTTGGGCTGGAGCTTCATCGCATCTGGCTTCTCTCTGAGGAGAGGCAAGGCGGTCTGTCTAACTTAGGAGAGGCGTAGCATCTGACTGAGCCATCTACCTCACTTCCTTCTTCCTGTTCTGTCTACTCCACCCACCTAAAGGCTGGCCAATCAAATGGGCCAGGCAGTTTCTTTATTAGCCAATGGGAGTCCTCCATCATTTCCCCTTTTTCTGTTTAAACAAAAAAGAAAGACTTTAACTTTAACATAGTAAAATTACATATAACAAAACAGTTATCAAGTAAGAATTACAGTTACAATATTTATATCTACTTTATCTTTTATCATAACAAAGGAAAACAACTATAACTATCTATCTATTCTTCTTCAGCTCCATCAAAGACTCCAGAAGGACACAATATTACCTAAGTAAATAAGAAATATGTAATTTCCAAACTCTAGAAATGATAGAGACATCTCACTGCCTGGACAGTCACCCAAAGTTCTTTTGTACTGTTGGGGCATCCATCTTCAGCCTACAGGCCCATAGTTTCCAGCAGACATTTCCATAAAGCAGGAAATTTCAAAGGCAGTTCAGTCAGTATCTGCTGTGTCCTGCAGAACGTCTCGCAGACTCTTACACGAATCAGGAACCCCAAAAGATCATCTCACATTTAGGCAAGTTCAGCAGTCCTCTCTCTGTGGGTTCTTTGTGTCCAGTTTCTGCAACAGTCCAGGCAAGAGCAGTTTCTTGCGCAAATTGCTATCAAACTCCATAAGGAGCCTCTTCGATGCCCATTTTCCTCTTGAAGTAGATTGGTGCTGCCAGGAGCAGATATGTCTCATTGTCATGAAAAGCCTTAAGTTATTAAAACATTTAAGTGAAATATTCTGTAGTATTTGAAAGATATTAGGAATGCCTATCTAACTAAAATATATCTCTATATATCTAGAAAATCTAACTAACATGACTATAAGCTTTACTATTATTGATGATTATCCATTAACAACCTATATTTCCTAATTATACATTACATTTTTAAAAGAACTACAAAATCACAATACCTTAATCAAGATCAGAAATACATATAACAAGATTGACCATAATATCATTAACCAAGATTCACAACAATCCAACTTATTTATATCTATATCATCTCCCCCTTTAAATGTAAAAGAACATTTATAAACAATATTTGGGAATATGGGCGCAGTTATTTCTCTCCAAACTGCTTCCTGCTGAATGGGGGCGCTGTTAATCCGATCTTTTATGGTGTAAGCTGTGTGCCATGTTCATCTCAGTCATCAGTTGCGTAAAGTAATTTTTTGAGGGTGTTCACAGCAACCTTCAGGAGGGCGTGGTCTATCATACCATATTGGGATAGAAGCAATCCAATAGGGTCTCATTTTCTGTAAAAACAAAAGAAAATCTCTTTTCCAAAGTATCATATCCTTAGATCCAAATTCTGAAGTCAAGGTATTTTCAAAATGTCTATTTTGGATTAGTTCAGCAGCATTTATAAACAAGTATCTTTTAGCAGCTGTTGCTCCTTCCTCAGCATTCAAACAATTCAAAGAGAGCATAATAGTATATAGTATCAAGATTCTCTGTGTATTTTCCATCTTTGTGCAGCTTTATTTTAACCTCTATTTTGTTTATTTTTTACTTTTACTTTTTTGAGACAGGTTCTCTGTATATCTTTGTCCTGGAATAACTCTATAGACCAGGCTGTCCTTGAACTCAGAGGTCTACTTGCCCCTGCTTCCCACGTGCTGGGATTAAAGGTGTATGCTACCACACCTTGAACTCACAGAGATCTTTCTGTATCTGCCTCCCAAGCATTCGGATTAAAGGTGTATCCTGCCACACCTTGAAGTCACAGAGGTCAATCTACCTCTGCCTCCCAAGTGTTGGGATTAAAGGTGTGTGCCACCACAACAAACTACTTCCTTTTTCTTTCTTTCTTTCTCTTTTTTAAACTGTAAGAACTTTAACTTTTAGCCTACATGTATTTTTAACTCACTGTAAACCATTTAGAGGTTTTCTTTGTCTTTGAATCTCTCTTTACTGTATATCTCTCTTTTTCTGACCACACGGGTCTTTAATTTACCAAGCAATATAGGTAGGATTAAAGCCATGACTTTGGCGGCTGGATCCAGCCCATTCCTTAGCTTTCCAGCCTCATGGCAGAGGTACTGGCTGTAGCCATGTTTATCACCACAACTCTGTGGCGGTTCAAGGTCCCTGCCAGCAAGCAAGCTGCAACAATGTCAAACAATAATCAAAAGCTCCATAGTCAAGACTGCCTGCTTGAAAGAGTCAGAGTTTGCCCTGGCAGGACGGCCCAGAAAGCCGGCATTTTAAAACAGCACAGCTTTTTTTTTTTTCTGCTATGGCTGAAAACCGAAAAACACACATTCAGACCCGAGAAATTGCTGCTACCAAGAAGCCATGCTTTGCTCTATTCTTTCCCAAGCTTTCTCAGGTTTTCTGTGGATTCAGTTATCCACGTTGGCGCCATTCTGTAGTGTGGAGCTGTGGGCAGGCCTGCTTTACATCCCACCCGGCTCCCGGCCACCGGCTAGCTTATGCCCCAAAATAATTACATGGAAACTGTATTCTTTTAAACACTGCCTGGCTCATTTGTTTCAGTCTCTTACTCACATCTTGACTAACCCATAACTAATAATCTTTGTAACACCATGAGTGGTGTCTTACCGGGGAAAATTCAGCATGTCTGACCTGGTGGCTTGCTCCATCACATCTCTCTCCTGGAGAAGAGGCACGGCAGTCTGACTAACTTAGGAGAGGCGTGGCATCTGACTGAGCCATCTACCTCACTTCCTTCTTCCTGTTCTGTCTATTCCACCCACCTAAAGGCTGGCCAATCAAATGGGCCAGGCAGTTTCTTTATTAGCCAATGGGAGTCCTCCATCACATGGGAAAGGCCATGGGTTCTATCCCCAGGACCAGAAAAATAAAATAAAGGAAGGAAAGATATTCTGACCCAGAGAACAACATACTGAGAGAATTTACTCGTTAATAACTTGCACACATATACACTTCCAATACTAGCAGTCATGGGCCTCCTACCGGAAAGCATCTCCAGGCTTTCCGCAGCCTGTCTCCATCTCAGGCCACTCACAGTAAGCTAACTGGTTCCATGTATCACTAGTAATTCATGACTTGCTGGTCAAAGTGCAGGGCCAGCACTACTACAGACCTAACACAATGAATATCGTAGCAGGGAGAAATTAACAAATGAATTGTTACAGATCAATAGGTGTTGAAGAGAAAATTACAACGGTAGTAAAGCTTAAATAATTTATACACAATATTGATTTTTTCATTATATTAATTATTCTTTATAGCACACATAAGGAACTTGGAGAATAAAACCTTCAAAGCAAAGAGATTTATCTGCAGCAGTGTTTTAGGCTTCAGCCTAAATGCAAGACGCAAACAATGTACCTTGATAGTCGCAAATATTTGAGGTTAATAAATAAACGCAATACTGCCGATGCACCTAAATTTCTCCAGGTTGTTAAAAGTTTTCCTACCCAAATGACTTTTATATACACCATTGGAAACAGCAAGAGAGAAATCATAATAAAAGTATTAGAAATAGAACAGACATGGGACATTCCTGTCATCTCAGCACTGGAGCCAGAGGCAGGAGGGCAGTGAGCTGAAGGCCATTCTGGGCTACACAGAGAGAAAAGGCCACGCGAGGCCATGCAGGGAGACCTTGTCTCAAGCAAACGCACAAAAAAATTAGAAATGAGATAACCGCTAATTCACCTCTTTCATTGTGTGTGCAGACACTTTAATAAGGAACTTGTGAGGCTATATGAGGAAGAAACAAACCCCAGCACCTTGCTCCGATTTTTAAATATTTTTATTTATATTTTACATCTGGGCCTTAGTTTTCCCTCCCCCCACTCCTCCCAGTTACTCTCCCTAATCCCCTGTTCTCACCTCCCAATCCACTCCCTCTCTGATTCTGTTCAGGAAAGGGCAGAATCAGGAAAACATGCCAGATCCAGTCGCAGTAAGACTAAGCACTCCCCCATGTATTAAGCCTGGGCAAGGCAACCCACAATGAGGCGTAGTGTCCCAAAAGTCAATGGAAGTGTCAGAGACAGCACCTACTCCCATTACTAGGAGTCCCACAAGAAGATCAAGCTGCATAACTGTCACATATATGCAGAGGGCCTAGGTCAGTCCCATGCAGGCTCCCCTATGAGCCCAGGTTAGTTGATTCTGTGGGTTTTCTTGTGGTATCCCTGACCCCTCTGGCTCCTACAATCCTTCCTCCCTCTCTTACACAGGATCTCCTGACCTCCACATAATGTTCAGCTGTAGGATTCCACATCTGTTTCTATCAGTGGCTGGATGAGGCCTCTTTGATGATAATTGGACTAGGCATCCAGTCTGGTTACAGTAGATGGCCAGTTCAGGCTATGTATCTGCTATTGCTAGAATCTGCCAGTTAAGACTGGGGTCACCCTTATATTTTCCTGGGAGATTTCCTAACCCCAAGATGCTCCCCCCTTTCCAGTAGTCTCCTTCAGTACTTTCCCGCTCCACTCCCGCCCCACCACAACCCCTCAGACCTTTTTAAATACCTGGACTTAAATCCAGTTCAACAAGGTTCTTAGCCAGCACAAGCCGCTTCCCAAGGCAATTTTATCACAATCAGAAACTTCACACAGTAACAAAGGCCTGAGCACGATCTTATTTCCAGTTTGCTCAGACTCTAGCTGTGTCATAAAGCAATGAACTAGAGAGAAGACAAGGGGATGGTGTAAACAGAGGGACAGTAGATCTGCTCTCCATGGAGGACCCATCATCCCTTCCTGTGGGTAGGAGAACAACATCGGGCCCAGTAGGGATATGTACGGGTATCTCATTGGGTATTAGTTTGCCACCTATAAATAGAAAGTTTACTCAATGCATCTGACTCTCAGGAGTAAAGCAGTAACTATATGCTTCTTCGTTTCTTTTGCCTACTAATTTTATTTTAAAAATCTTCCAGCATTTAATGCTAGGATAATTTGATTTTTTTAGTTAGAATACAAAGTAACAGGTTTCCTTTTAGCATTTTCTCACTTAGTTAGCTTTAGTTGATATCACACACACACACACACACACACACACTCACACACACTCAACACAC
The DNA here is from genome assembly GCF_903992535.2 of Arvicola amphibius. NCBI lineage: Eukaryota > Metazoa > Chordata > Mammalia > Rodentia > Cricetidae > Arvicola > Arvicola amphibius. The sequence continues at coordinate 4,851,822 of NC_052059.1, forward strand.
ACACACACTCAACACACACACACTCAACACATACACATTCAATACACACTCACAACACACACTCACCCACATACACACTCATATACTCATACATACACACTCAGCACACACTCAACACACTCACTCACACACACACACACACACACACGATCTTATGCCCAGCTCCATCCCTTTAGTGCCCTCCCACCCCTAGTATTCACCTTTTCACCCTGCCTGTCACATGACCCTCCTCAGCCCTCTTCATTTCTTCAAACATCTTTTGTCCCTTTCATGGGACTTTCAAGCGTTTTGGCTTGAAAGTACCCACAGCTACTCCCACATAAATATAAAAATCTTACAATATTCTGCATAGAAAGATTCTGGCATGTATACTTTGAAGAATACCATGCCTTCTGCAAATACATATAGCTATATTTCAACAGTCTTTCAAAATTAAAAGTAAAAACATTTAGATAATTTCAAATGATACTATTTCTACTTCTCTTTTCCTCCTCTTCTTCCTCTTCTCCTCCCCTTCCCCACCCCCCCCTCTGCCCCTAGGTTTCATAGAAATATTGCTCATAAATGTTACTCTGAATATTCTTAATGTTTGTGAAACATTCTAAGCAACAGTGAGCATTCAATCTCATAAACACGATTTTGCAGACTACAGCCACTTTGGCGCACCGCCTGTCATGCTTTAACTAATATTGCTCTATAACTCCAAATATATAAGATGCTGCACATAGATGTGATATAAAATATGAGTTGTCTGCTGTGCACCCTAACACGGATCTAACAGCCCAAATCTGTCACTATTAACCAGCTGGCAAAGGTGCATTCTGGAGACAAACATCCAAAATAGCTTGATTTTTCTGATGCAGTCAGTGTCCCTGTCGTGACTTTCCTTTCTGGAAGAATCCTTTTCTACTTCCACCATTCTTTAAGTCAATACTGTATTCTGTGCAGAGAAGAATCTTCTGGGGCTGGAGAGATGGCTCAGAGGTTAAGAGCACTGGCTGCTCTTCCAGAGGTCCTGAGTTCAATTCCCAGCAACCACATGGTGGCTCACAACCATCTGTAATAAGATCTGGCGCCCTCTTCTGGGCCCTCCTCTGGCGTGCGGGCATACATAGAGGCAGAATGTTGTATACATAATAAATAAATAAATCTTTAAAATAAATAAATAAATAAGTTCCCTACACTGCACTCAAATATTAAAAAAAAAAAGAATCTTCTGCAATACTGTTTTCTGTGCTTCTCATCAGCTGACAAGAACGGGGACACCTATAAAATGGTGAAGAAGCCTCCAATTATTTGTCACTGTGTCAGTCGTCCTCCAGATTCAGCCGTCCCACCCCTGCAACTCAGAGTTTACTCCCATCCTTCTCCGTCCCACCCCTGCAACTCAGAGTTTACTCCCATCCTTCTCCGTCCCACCCCTGCAACTCAGAGTTTACTCCCATCCTTCTCCATCCCACTGGAGTCCAGGAAGTAGATCGACTAACTAGTCCCACCTTTTAGCTTCCAAATAGAGTCGCTCAGTGGAAGATGATGGAAAAAGACAGTTAAGAGGAGAAAGTAGTCAGGACATATCCTCCCAACTCTTTCTTTCTCTCTGCCTCAATTGGGTCCACCGTTGCAGCTGAAGGAGATTTCTACAAATACTTCTTATCAATATACCTCTTCTTGTGTTTCCCCAACTGAGACAGTATCTCCTGTTAGCCACCAACATACAATAGATACAACAACATCAGTCTTCCCCATTGCTACTTGCTATCCAGTTGGGATAATGGTCTCCCTTCCTTATTAAAAGGTACCTGGAGATCCAAAGTCTGTTCTCTTATCCCAGTCTGTACCTCTATGACATACACCTTTAAAAACCCAATCGGTGCCAGAACCCACACTAATAAAACCAGAAAAAGACTGCATCATGCCACAAAAGAGAAGAAATTTATTAGTAAATACATAGCAGCAATGTTCAATATACTTCTTTTTTTGTTTTTTGGGGTTTTTTTTTTTGGTTTGTTTGTTTGTTTTTTTCTCGAGACAGGGTTTCTTTGCAGCTTTAGAGCCTGTCCTGGAACTAGCTCTTGTAGACCAGTCTGGTCTCGAACTCACAGAGATCCGCCTTCAATATACTTCTTCTCCAAAACAGATAGCCTGTTGGGTGGCCGAAAGCATCTTCCAAACACACAAAGGAGACAGAGCCACTGCATGCAGAACCAAGTTCTGTCTTCTCCATGCAGTGTTACCTCCTTCTGGTTCAGTTCTCTTTGGGTTCGTTCACCTCGGTCACTTTGGTCTTTCTCCTCTGTCGAAACTGACAGTCCACACCACCCTCTGTTTTCTCCTCCTTCACACGCTCTTTACTGAAATATAGGAGTCTTCTCCTCAGACTGCCATCGGCACATTACAATCTAACTGTTTAAAACTGAGTTTGCTCTTCTTCCTACATCGGCTTTTGCTATAGACATAAACTGTAAAAATCCTACAGGTTTCTAATTGTGGTCCATCAAACAGGTTTGTAACTACATACCCAGAAATCTTGAATTCTTTGGAAGAATGCTCTGTAAATCTAATGAATAAATACCAAGAAAGTCAAGGTGATTGACATTCATGACATCCTGTGATTATAAAGAAATTAGAATGCACAGCCCTACATAAATCCACAGTGCTAGATGAAGGGTTCTTAAAACAAATGACAGTACTTACCAATAAAAGCATGGGTAGATATTAATAATAACAGTGAACTAAAAATATTTATGTGCCACAGGCAACTAATTCAGTTTCACTGCAGGACTTTTTCATGTATGAATTTAATTGTGTATGTTTAAACATTTTATTGCTGTTTCATTAATTTCCCATTAGAAAAAAACAGTATGCTTGGGGGAAAATACTTCACTTTTCCATTTAACTAAGTACCCACTGAGTGTCCCTAGTACTAGATGAAATCAACATTTACTTTTTATCTTCTACAGCCATTTCTTTTGTATCACAGCTTATATGTTAACTTCTGTATTATTTAGATTGCAAAAGGACAGCATAGTTTCTATCTTACCTCTACCCAGCACAGGCTGTCTGCATATGCCAAGACCCGAGAGAACATAATGGCTAACCGTATATATGACTCCCTAACTCTTTTCTAAGGACACCACACAGGTTGCTAATGCCTAGATTATAATGTAAGTTATAACACTCTTGCCACTCTCCTTTCCCAGAAAGGAAACAGACACACAGAGCAGGGGTCTGATAACCCGAGGTCACATAACAAGAGGCTGAGCCTAAAATCCCCAGAGTTTGACTTTGGAATCCAACTCTTCAGTTTTAATTACATTCAGAAATCAGAGGACAGCGTTGTTTTCTGTTACTACAAAGCTTGGCATGGGATTCCTCCAATTTCTCTTGGGGATGTTTTCCTAACTCACTATCTCTTCTGTCGGCCCCCCAACATCATATTTTCCAACCAGACCAATCCAACTCAGACTCTGCCATCTGGTTTACCAGTAGTAACCGTAAGTCTAAATACGCCTAAGATGATGTAGACTCTGTCTTCCACCCATCCCCTCAGCTCAATCTGATATTTTTTCTATGTTAAAAATGTATAATAAAATAACCTTTTCCAAAATTTAATGTATCTGTGTATTCCCAAATGAACAGCTGATATCTCTTATTCTAAGAAGATAATCTTACTGACATAATACAATAAAACTTACCTTTTTATTTTTTCTTTTCTCTTGAATAATCAGATGTAGTAGTTTGCTTGTGGTGGATCTCAACTGCTAACAAGTTGAATTTACACCCAAAATAACAGTCATGAAGGAAAGCATCCGATAATTTTCTAAAGGGCCACAATCTTGTCAATTACGCTATAGTTATTAAAGGCAATCTAAAAGCAGGCATTTACTGAGTGTATCATCTATGGGTCAATCTCTGTGCTAAGCACTTCATGCATGTTTTACAGAGCAACAGTATATACAGGAAGATTAAAGACAAATAACACCTCTAAGATAACAACATTTGAGTACATTTCTCAACATTTTGTTAAATGCTCAGCTATAAGTGATATAAACTGCCATTAGCCAATTAAAATCAACAGAGAATGTATCCATGATAGCCAACATCCAGCAAAAATTCTGACACAAGGTAATGGATTATTATAAAATACATAAATAAGAGTTCCCTATTCAACTAATGTCATATTAGCCCTACCCAATAATGCATTTTGTAACTCTTTAGTCACATTAGGGTTTGACAGTCTCAAAATATTAATCCATTATCAAGCAAAAGTACTTTTCAAATGTCCTAAGACTCTGATTGTTCTTAGTCAAAGTGAGATGATAATAATTAGCTTTGGGGAATCAGAAAAGAGTCTGGGGCTAAGCAAAACCACATTGTTCGCTAATTTTACCTAGCTTCTAATTATCGAACATTTCTGTTTCTCTAAAGTTCTGTTTCTCTAAGTTCTGTTTCTCTAAGGCTCCCTCCCCCCGCCCCGAGCAGGAGAAGGCAGTGGAACACATCATTTGTTAGGATTAAACACCCTCACTATTTAGAAACCCAAATGTGTTTAACCTCTTCCTGACTCACAGAAATATTGGTGGTTTGAGGCAGAAGTGATACTTTGAGGGACCTTGCTTGTCACGAGCATGTAAGCAGATGCAGCGTGTCAACAGAACAAACCTTATCTCTTTAGTGTTAGGCTGCACACAAACCTTATGGGAAAAAGTTAACCTTGGCAGCCCAGCGTTTTTAACTACAAGAGACAGTAAACTGCTTTCTATTGCAGCGCAGGCTACAGTGGTCTAGAATCTTTGATTCGGTGCTCTGCAGAAAACATATATTTTAGTGTGCTGCCTGAAGGCAAAGCAGCATGAGGCTTCAAAGCGGTTCTATTTGTTTGTTTGATTGTTTGTTGAGGGATGAGTTGTGTTGTGTCTTCTCATCTTCTTTCAGTATTTGTTAAGGAAATGATGTCATTACAAGGTCCTGCTGCTTTGAGCTCAGAATGTGCAGAGCAGAGCCATCTCTTCTCCCTGGTTGTACTCTACCGAAGTTTCCCTGTAGAAATATTTATGAGTGCTAGAGAGAGAGGGATTCATGTATGATCTTGGTAGTTCTTTCTGTCCACACGCTAGGGTTGGGAGAAGACGCCCTAAACTCGGCTTCGAATTGACTCAGGATTCTTCCAGTAAAGGGCCATCCAGGCTGTCTTTTCTCAGGAAGGAGTTTCATCTTTGTCAATGGTGAGTGGGGCACCACTAAAGTCCCTACTGCTGAGGGCCACCCCACCTCACAGAAGAGCTCGTACTGACTGGAGACAGCTTCACATTTTGTGAGGCTCGTTCTCAAGTTGAAACCCCACCAAATCTCAACCTGGTTCTACATTCAGGGTTGATACCAGGCCCCTTCACCTTCCACATCTTCTTCTTTTGAGTACTGAAGGCAACTTTGATCTTTATCCTATTTTTTTTCTGTGTTCACAGTAATTACCAATGCCTTCTGTTACTGTGAATATAGCTTTCAGTTATCAATGAAGATATATCAATCAGATATTAATCAAGACAAATTATCATTTACTTAAAAGCATTCCTTCAGTAGCATGCAAAGAAGATGGCCAAAGGCTCATTTCTCTCTCATTTATTAGCAACTGTACTTGACACCGTTGAAGGTCCTGGGGTCCAGACGGGCACTGCATCTATACTAGCACCCCCCTCTCTCACATACACACACACACACACACACACACACACACACACACACACACACACTACAAAGTTAGTCAAAAAACCTCATCATCCTGACCACAGTGATTGCCTAAACAAGACACAAGCAACAAACTGAAATTAACCAGAGTTAATCTCTCTAAGATTACAAATGGGAGCACAGTGAAGGACTGCTTCCCTGTCTCCCTGTGCAGTATTGAGTCATAAAAGTCCTTTTCCCGTCTCATGTGTTGAGGTACTTTGCTAGAACAGACAGGCACAGGAATGTGGGGAGAAGGAGCCCATGCTCTGCTGTATACTTACGTAAGTCAGCAGGCCCCACTAGACGTAGGTTTAAATCACTTGCAACACAGAATCCTGTCTAGTACCAAATCCATAGGAAATCAGCCATCCCAACAGGATCAATGGAACATGAGTCAAAACGAGAAAAAAAAATCCCCTCCTCATCCTACAGAAGACTATGCAAGAGTATCTTCTAGCATTGTGTGAGAAAGAGGATGATACCCGCTCACTCAGGTTAAAGTTCCCTTTCCTAACAGGCCGGCTCACACAACGGCACTGTTCAAAACGCATTCCCATTAATATCAGAGCACATGACATACTAGAGGTAGGTAATTAAGACACTTGTCACCATGCTATATGATCGGAGAGGTCACAGAAGTTAGGACATAGACTATGATGGCCACACAAAGATATGAATTCCCAAGGGAAACTTCAGTAACATCATCTCACCTTTTTAGTGTTAGCATGTTCATCAAAATTGTGGAGATTAGTTTTCTCTTCAGTGGTTTTTATCTTTTTTATTTTACTATAAAATGTTATGATTCCATACACACTCAATATTGGAAAAATAAATTCCCCTAAAGCTTGGGTTATATAAATGGGAGAAAATATAAAATAAGCAACCCAGGCTGGGGAGAAGGCTCCGTGGTGAAGGGTTCACCACATAAGCATGAGGGCCTGAGTTCAGAACCCAAACACCATGGCTGTAGTTCCAGTATTCCCAGGGTGAGATGGAAGGCAGAGACAGGAGAGTCTTCAAAAACTCACAGACCCTTTCTTTAGCCTGGTATAAACATCTGCTATCAAGATACAGGCCTCAAGCAAGGTGGAGGACAAGGACTGACATGTGAGATTGTCCTCTGACCTCCCCAAGCGCTCCAAGTCATGCATATGCCCAAATGCTTAGTCCCCCAACAACTAGCCTCTCTCTCTCTCTCTCTCTCTCTCTCTCTCTCTCTCTCTCTCTCACACACACACACACACACACACACTTTTTTTTTAAAAAAAAAAAAGAACACAGACAAGACAGTGAGATAGGACAACCTACTGATAAACTGAGAGGAACAAAAAACACCACACACAAAAGAAGAAATCCTTGGAAAAATGATTTTTTAAAAAGTGACACAGACAAGCCATTTTCCTGTTGGTTTCCAATCCTATCTCAACCACTATAGTCAACCACTATAGTCAAAGTTCACCTTTGTGATATCCCAGGGCCGTGCCCCTTCCTGAGCTCCTGAAATCCATATGAAGCATCCTTCAATTCCCCCATGTTATCTCAGAGTTGGCTTTCTCTCTTCTGTCTCTAGCCTGAGTGTCTCTCCCTCCTCTCTCACTATCCACTTACCATACACACAGCTATTAAATATTAAGTATTATATACCAACATATTGTACTATGTATATATACTATGCAAAGCATGTTCCATTGATTAGCTCATTTAGTTCTCAAAACACACCTATATGGAGCATCCTAATTATTATTTACATTATAAAGTGGGGAGAATGTGAGTCTCGGGCTCTGAAAAGAGTGTAATTTACTCCTAGTACACACATCATGCAAGATCCATGTTCTTAGCCGGGCGGTGGTGGCGCACGCCTTTAATCCCAGCACTCGGGAGGCAGAGGCAGGCGGATCTCTGAGTTCGAGGCCAGCCTGGTCTACAAGAGCTAGTTCCAGGACAGGCTCTAGAAACTACAGGGAAACCCTGTCTCGAAAAACCAAAAAAAAAAAAAAAAAAAAAAAAGATCCATGTTCTTCTGACTCCAGAGTCTTGCATTTACCAATTATGTAATCCACAAGGGCATTGATCCTTAAGAGAAATGGGAGGAGCTGCCAACAGGGGACCAGGAGCAGAGAGCCTAGGGAAATAAAACCAACAGGAGCTCCTTCTCAATTTTGCTTAGAGTCAGCCCTATTTGAAGTAGAACCTTGTTCCCATTATGTGCCAATAGATTATCTGCCATTTTGCATTGTGGGAATGTACCCTCTATTATCCAGGCTAATCTTGTTGACTGTAGAATGCTGTACACAGACATCACAATGACAGACAACTAATTCAGTCTTCTCTGCTAGCAAGATGCTACTATTAATGTCTCTTCAATTCCTCCCCTATAGCATTTGATGAAGAGCCCTTCACATATATCACAGATATTCCTTCCTACAGTATCTATGAAGAAAAGAGACTCACTGGGGAGAAGGAGAGAGAGGGAAGAAATAAGAAGGTTCTACAATGCAACATAAAACATCACATTAAAAATTAGAGAAAACAAATTGATACAACGTAATTGATCATCTGATAACTTCTGGTGCAAAAAGAAATGAATGTTTATGATCCGTTGCTAAACTGAAAATGTCATTTGCTTGTGATAGAAATCATATGTTTACACGGTCATGGTGGAGTTTTCCTGCCAGGAAATAGAGAGATAGGGTACATCTCCTCTAGAAGGGAAGACCTCACCATGTGTGGCCTGCGTGGGTCACTAACAGCAGGACTGTCTCATTACTCAGTGAAACAAATGACTTTGTATTTCTCATCTTCATGGATCTATCCATTAGGACACTGTTTTGTTTTGTTTTAAATACTAGCACTCATGAAAGTCACCAGAAGGTTTGATGTGATCATAAAAGACTCAGTTTTACTGGAACGGAAGCAACGAAACCAGCTCACAAACTCTTTAGGACCAAGCAGGAATCTGTAATATCTAAACTAAAAGGGCATACCATGGAATGACGTAGAGCAGAGACAATCTCACTGAAGTACTTGTGCTTTGTGATAGGAAGAGCAAATGTAATACTTTAAAAGTTTTAAGCTAAAATACAACGGCAGGCTCTAAAATAATGCACTATTAAAATATTTACAGGTGCAAAGTCCTTCAGACAAACTACGAAGAGAGGGCCACCAGTTTCTTATTCTGACCAATTTCCGTTAAAGAAAAAGGAGCATCAAGGACAGTATTTAATAAGCTGCAAGATTAAAGTTTTTTTTTTAAAGTACCATGATGCAAGACCACTCATTCTAGGAGAAATGAAGTAGAATTCGATGCTTTGGTAGTGGCAAATTTCAAAATCTGGGTAGCTTCCTGTAAATGAAGCTTTCCCATAATGTCAAACGCAAAAAGCTATCTGAGAGCCACACATCTAGCTGAGTGTTTCAATTCCTGCTTCCTTACACCAAATTGTTTGAAACCTTTGAGATTCAAAACTTCAATAAGCTAGTGTTCTGAACTTGCAGCATTTTATTCCCTTGAGCTCGTCAGCTAAATCTCCAGACAGCACTGGGCAGAAGAGCATCTGACCATATTCTTAACCCTGGGCATTACTCAAAGGGTGGCAGCAGCTGCATTGGCAGCTAAGCTCGCAAACTTTCTCAACCCTCAGCTGCCTTCCTGTGCTAGCCGGGTAGCATTCCCTCTTGACAGCAAAAGGTTCAGTCTTTGTATCCACTGGGCACACGCACAGGCACACAGTAGGCATTTAACAAAGAATGGTGGAGTGAGCTGTTGGAACCGCTTAAGGGGAGGAGTGGAAATCTTGCTGAGAACAGCATGAGTCCAAATCCTGGCATTGCCCAGCAACAAAGACCATCTCCAGAATAAGGGTTATCACAGTGGCGCGCATATTTGCACGTGTATCTCCAAAACGGCATCATAAAAGATTGTTTTCTGAGCTGGCAAGCAGCCACCATGAGCCACTTATGAGGGGATTATATACTCCAGCTTCCCCATTCCTGAAAAACTCATGCTTTGTGTCTGCCCTCCCAGCTCGCCTTTGCTTCGGATTTCAACCATATAATTTAAGTTCACAATTCGACCTCGCTGGTCCAGCCCGGACCTTGGACACCCTGACTATTCCATAGCTATTCTGGAGTGCCCGCTCCACATCACATCAGAGTGCTAGGCACTGGGCAAAACGCACACCGGGATGGCTTTGGACACGTCTGAAGGTGACAGAGGATGGCAAGAAGCAGTGGAGCATGGGGAAGGAACCAGCTCAAGACCCCTGCACTATCCAGACGTCCTTACCCTTCACCCAAATCCTCTGTTCCACTCTCTGGAAACCGCTGCCAAACAGCAAAGGGACTGGCGGGTTCGGGACTGGGGGCGGGGGAGGGGAGTCTCAGGTAATAGACAGCAGCCATATGGGACAGGGACGGTACCTGGTGTGGCTATGGTTGCGGGGACAATCCTTCTTCTCCATGATGGCCGGCACGCAGTTGGTGAGCTCGGTCCAGTCGGCGTGCAGCCCGCAGCTCCAGCCGGTGGAGAAGCGGGAGAAGAGCCAGGTCTCCTTCTTTCCCGGCCGGTGGCAGGTGCACTTTTTCTGGCCAGCTTTGCAGCTACACGGCTGCTCCAGGCGAATATTCTTCACCAGGTGCCGGCCGAACGTGGTGCCCCCCGTCTTCTGGATGTGCAGAAACACTATCACGTCGCGCCCTTTGATGTTGAAGTCCACGAAGCGGGTCAGGTCCTTCAGGGTGAAGTTGAAGCGCGGCACGAACCGGGGCAGGGAGCCGTTTTCGGGCGCCTCGGGATCGGGCTCATCCTCCTCTTCCTCCTCTTCTTCCCCCGGGTCCCCGGGATCCTCATCCTCATCCTCTGGAGCCGCGACCCCTTGAGGCCCCTCAGGGGGTCCCCGGGGTGGTGGAGGCAGCTGGGGCCGCCGCTCCCACTCATCGGGGGGCGCCTGAGCCCGTCGAGCAGGACTCGGAGCTGCGGGCGGGCGGGCCTCCCCGACACGGGGCTGCTCCCCGAAGTTGGTGCAGGAGCTGGTGCAGGAAGGGGACACGTACTGGTACATGATGACCACGAAGAGGAGAGTGAGCACCGGCGTCAGCAGCCACTTGTTGAACCTTTCATCCATGGTCCCGCTCTCAAGCCGGCAGGTGAGGTGGCGGTGGTAGCGGCGGCAGAGGCGCGATCGGGCGCCTGCTCGGAAGTTTCAGGGACTCCGGGGCGCGGCTCGGAGCCCGCCGCTCCTCCATGCCCCTGCCGCCGAAGAGCGCGGCTGGCTGGCTGCCCCGCCGCACTCCGGGGCTTGCGGAGCCGGGGCCTACGAGCGGAGCCGGAAAGACGGGCGCCGGCGGCGGTGTAGGGCTCCTCGCGATCCCGGGGGCGCCTGGCTCGAGCCGGCTCCTCTTGCGCCGGGACGCGGCGCTCTCAGGCGACACGGAGCATCCCGTTGCCGGCTGGCAGACGCTCAGGCGCTGGAGCGCGGGGTTCGGGTCCTGGACCTGCCCCGGGCTGCTGCAGGCGGCAGCGAGCACCGGGGCTGCATGCAGCTCGCCAAGGCGCCGGCCAAGGGCAAAGGCGCGGCCCGACCCCGCAACCCCAGCCCTCCGTGTGCACCGCGCCCCGCACCTTCCCCGGCGGGTCCTCGGGTGCCCGGAGCCCGCTGCAAGTTTGCAAAGCCGCCCCACGGCGTCGGCGAGAAAGACGCCTCTGCGGAGCCGCCTCCCGGGCGAATCGCACTACTGCTCCGGGTCCGCCCGCCCAGGCAGGCGCAGGCAACGCGCACACACTCGCTCACGCGGGCTGGCACCGCCACAACCCGCCAGCCGGTGTGACAGGAGCCCTGCTACCCGCAGCAAAAAAAAAAAAAAAAAAAAAAAAAAAAAAAAAAAAAAAAAACCTGCCCTAGGTACGGAGCATGCGCCAAAGCCTTCCTCAACCCCGGAGGAGTTTCCAGGGGAGGAGTCCGCGGCTCTGCGGGGCTTGCGGGAGGTAGCTGGGGGTGGGAATCCTTTCAGCCTGGAGCCGGGGAGATCTGACAAAAAGGCGAGAACAGGCCCCACGGAGGGTGTTGTTAGCGATGATCTGATTCCTCTAAATGGCAACACTGGTATCTTTCTCAGTATTAGAATGGACGGAAACCTGCTTGGTCTTGTTTGCAAGAATAACACCCCTGTGGCAGGAAGTCCCACACAGACAGGGGTTTCTTGTCCCTCCTCAGCATGGGAACGACTCCAGGCCTCATTTATTGTCTCCCCAAGACATTCAAACTGAGTGTTCAAGTTTGTTCCAATCCTTCCTTAACTATTAACTTAGCAGGTCCAACGCCACAACTTTATTCAACCAGCAACCATTAAACGCCTGCTATGTAAAGAGCATTGTGTCTGGTGCATACTTCATTTCTTCCCCCACGAGGCCAGTTCAGCACGCAGCCACGCAGGTTATAAATGCAGTTTAAGGGTCACCCCCTAAAATTCATTCTGCTAACACCCAGTGAGCTCTTTAACAATCGGGTCTAACCTTTCCCAATTGAAGTGTAGCACCCACTCTCCTCGCCTGTGTTTTACAGTGGAGTCTTCCTCCATCCCCAGATGTTTTTAAAAGCTTCGCTTTTTCAGAAGTGTACATTTTGAAATTACCCCAGAATCCAATCTTTACTTAAAGGACAATTACGATTTTCAGATAATAAATGGATACGCCAACTAGTTCACATCATACGAGAGGACGGGACCCACAGTGCCTGGACCTGCTAGAGTTGTTTGCCAAGAGATACAGAGCATGTTGAAATTTGGGGCAATCGGTGTGAATTCCTGACCTAGGCTAACCGTGGCCCTCCTACTTACCAGCCAGACATCTCCAGCAGGTGTGGTATCCCACACTTTCACAGCAGCGAGCCTTTTTACCTGTCCTATTTCTTCCACTGCGCTGGCCTCTTCTGCCTTGCCCGCGTGAGCAACTACCTGTTAAAATCCAGATCTCTTTTGAGAATGCTAACCCTCATTGGAGGGTTTTTTTTTTTTTTGATTGTTCTAGACAGGTAGGGTTCTTCCCACCTCTGCTTCCAGTCTTTTCAACTTTTAACAATTGCCACCCATACCCTACCATTCTTGATGCTGTGGAGGTCTGCATCCCTAAGAAAGGTATAATGAAGCGGCTTCTCTACAGCTTTCTGGGCTCTATCTTCTCTCATGCAACCTTTAGAATTCTCTTAATGACATCACACTACTCTCCCTTGTCTTCTAAAGAAGAGCACAATAAACTTAGAAAATATTTCCTAAATGCACCAAGTTGACACAGGGGTTTCTGTTTTGTTTTGTTTTGTTTTTAAGGCTGGGGTGAAAACTGATGAGATGCATAGACAAGTTCCTGGGTTTCAATTTCCAGAGCTATATTTTTTTTTTTTTGAAACCTGGAAGGATGTGATGCTCAGTGCTTGTAACCTCGGTGTCTCTGCCAGGGAAGCAGAGACAAGAGATAAATAGATCACTAGAACTCTACTGCCCTGCCAGCTTAGCCTCCTTGGCAAGTTCCAGGCCAGTGATAGTCTCTGCCTCAAATAATAAGTGGATGACATTTGAGGACAACATCCCAAGCTGTCCCCTGGCCTCCACATGCACAAACACACAAGAGCACGCACGCACACTCACACACACACACACACACACACACACAGAGAGAGAGAGAGAGAGAGAGAGAGAGAGAGAGAGAGAGAGAGAGAGAAATAGTTCACTTCAGGTAAAAGGTCATTATGCCTTTGCATGCTATTTTATTGGAGAAATACCATATTTCCTAGAATATGGCTTTATTCCTCACAGCTAAGTAGAGTCTTTATACACAAGTGGGTAAACTCTCATTTCAGCGATGAGGAAACTGAACTAAGAAAAGTCAGGCGAAAGCAAAGTCAAAATTAGAAGCTTGTGATACCCTGAAATACATGCAAATCTCCAGTGAAGAAACCCATGGATCATCAACAACACAGCTCGTAATGCTCATAATTTCCTCTTGAGACCCTCTGAGGAAGGAGGCAGGAAGAGACAACAAAATTGCTACAGAACAATTAAGTTATTTTCCCTCTCTCCATGGCTCGCTAGGCAAAACAGAGCAATTTCCTACCCTGCAATGTTATGGTGTCTAGTTATAGCTTCCAGATAAACAAGGGAAAGACGGTGCCAATCATAAATCGTTAGCATTGTTATTAAAACAGGACATGTGTGAAAATTTCAGAAGAAAGCACTGTAAAACGCAACAGCTGTGTGGTTGGTAATGTGTGTGTCCATGAGTACGTATGCCCTCATAAGAGTGTTCAACAGCTGTGTGGCTGGTAACGTGTGTGTCCTTATGTTCGTATGCCCTCAAAAGAGTGTTCAACAGCTGTGACTGGTAACGTGTGCATGAGTACGTATGCCCTCATAAGAGTGTTCAACAGCTGTGTTGCTGGTAACGTGTGTGTCCACGAGTACGTATGCCCTCATAAGAGTGTTCAACAGCTGTGACTGGTAACGTGTGTGTCCATGAGTACATATGCCGTCATAAGAGTGTTCAATAGCTGTGTGGCTGGTAACGTGTGTGTCCATGAGTACGTATGCCCTCATAAGAGTGTTCAACAGCTGTGTGGCTGGTAACGTGTGTGTCCTTATGTTCGTATGCCCTCATAAGAGTGTTCAACAGCTGTGACTGGTAACGTGTGTGTCCACGAGTACGTATGCCCTCATAAGAGTATACAACAGCTGTGACTGGTAACGTGTGTGTCCATGAGTACGTATGCCCTCATAAGAGTGTTCAACAGCTGTGACTGGTAACGTGTGTGTCCTTAAGTTCATATGCCCTCATAAGAGAGTACAACAGCTGTGACTGGTAACGTGTGTGTCCATGAGTACGTATGCCCTCATAAGAGTGTTCAACAGCTGTGACTGGTAACGTGTGTGTCCTTAAGTTCGTATGCTCTCATAACAGTGTTCACAGATATTATAATCCTACAAAACCATTTTCGTTGTTGTTGTTTTTGCTTTCACTAAAATAACTGATGGGGTGCCACCGCTTCTTTGAGGTAACTGGAAGAAAAACAATGCATAGACTCAGAACAATTGCAGAGATAATTCAGGTGTGTGCTCAGGAATCCATTTCCAACAATAGGTAACTTTGGTTGGGTAAACACCCTTTCTGTCCCAGGTGTGATCTCTCTAGTGCCACAGTAGAACTCGTTGTAAACCCAATCAAAGCTCTTAAATCATTCAATAAACAGGCTTCCTTATCTACGAGGGCAGACGCCAAATTCTGGAGAAAATGAATTGAAACTTTCTAAAGCTGAATGCTCTCCAGGTGAAAGGAAAAACATATTTGCGTTCGGCCTGCTATAGCTACTCCAGGACGATACCAGCTGGCAATTGTTCCTGGCTAACAGATTGCAGCTACTATGATTCCTACATAAATTATTAAAATAATAAAATAATGTTTTCAAAAAGCTTTCTTCCACTTCCTCTGCCAGTCTAGTAATAAGCTTAACACTTAGCTGTCTGTGAGACAATTTGTTCACCTAATTTTCTGCCTTAATAAGCTTTACTACCATTACCTTCTTGCCAGATTCTTTGTCTATGTTGACTTTATTTTTTCTTCCTCTGTTCTTCCCAATACACTCAAACCTGTTACCAGTATTGCACTGTCCCCCCCCCCCCGCCCCAATATTCAAACTTTTGATTAGAACAGTTCTCATTTAATCAAGTTCAGTTGGGAGATAAAATTGCATCTCAGCGTCTTCCTTTTCCCATTGGTACAAGAAGCTGCCTTTGAGAGTGGCGAGGACACCCTGGAGGGATTCGAGAACCAAATAATCCCAGAGAACAGTGTTGGATCCCCTGTGTTTGCACACGGCAATGCAGAAATGAGCATCCCCTTCAAAGCAGATGAAAAACAAAATAGATCGCATATCTGGTTGGCTGTATGAACCTCCCTTTCAAGAGTGAGTCCGGGGTAGAGAGATGGCTCAGTAGTTCAGAGGACTGATTGTCCTTCCAGGAGAACTGGGTTTGATTTCCAGCAACATAGGATGCTTGCAACATTCCCGGGAAATCTAACACTCTCTTCTGTCCTCTTCGGGCACCAAAAACACAACGGTCCACAGACATACACCTATACACATACAACTTTAAAGATGAAATAAAGAATAAAAAAAGTGTTCTTATCCACTGAAGTGATTTTGTTCTTGATGATGTAGGCAGGCTCTGCCCCCAAGTTGCATGGTTACACAGTTTGCAGAGAACACTAACCTCTTCCTCGGGAAGTTCTTAGAAGCCTTTGTAGAGTCAATGCAAATCACAGACAGAATGGTGACCTAGACTGACATACTCTCGTTCCCTACACCATTGTGACTTTGAAGCCACTGTGTCCCTAAGTATTAAATTTCAGAATTCCTATGCATGTGAATGGCTGATTTTTTTTGGCTTTGTTGTATAACCTTCCTCACCCACCATAGATAGCACCTGTCAGTGAAGCATGGGAACTGCTATCTGTATGCATAAGAGATGTTCATTAAGGCAGTATAATGTAAGTAACACTACATTACACTAGTGCAGTTATGGCTTCAACAAGGATTTGTTGAGCATTCACCATATTGCTTTGGAGGCTTGAGCTACACCATGAAACAAGGCCAATCAAGATCTGCTTTCATGAATCCTACATTCCAACGGAGAGGGGAAGGGATGAAGAAATAGACATAATTATTTCACTTAATCTAAAACATATAATGAAATGTATATATAATACATAAAGTGCAAGGTACACTTAGTTACATGGCTTACATTGGGAAGCAATGAAAATAATAATGTTTGCCCTCAAGAATTTAAATACCAGAAAAATGAAAACAGTACAGAAGAAATTAGAAAGAAATTAAAGGCTGGAAAACTGATCATATTATGGCTGGTGGGACATTATAAAAATTTACTTCTGAGAGGGGAGAGGAGAGAGTCATGGAAGTATGTGAACCACTTATAGTCAATTGGACTACTTTATTTTGTCAGGATAGACTATAAGTGGCCAAACGTTTCCAGTAACCATAAAAGAGGTAACAATGGCTCAGTTTAAGACGAAGAAATAGCAGAAGAGGTGGTGGGAAGGAGCCAGACTGTTTGTATTTTTAAAGTAGATACTGTACGTTCCGTCATGAGTTGAAGTTTAGGTAAAAAAAGAAGAGCCACTGAAGGATGGAACTGTTACCGATAGGATGCCGACCAAGGCTGTGTCAAATGCTGCAGGAGACAGTGAAGGTGATGGGCTGGAGAGCGAGCACCGTCAGTGGCCCTGGACAGAGAAACGAGTGTTGCTTCCTGCAGCTTATTCCAGAAGGACTAGGGTGAGCCAGCCACACCGGAAGCCCAGGAACGGCTTGCTACACAGGCAGTAAGTGTGATGCTCCGCCTGGAGAGAACTTGGGGTGTGTTAGGTGGAGGAGAACGTTGGGGAGACTGGGGGCATATCGTCAGGAACGGAAGACTGGGTGTAAGCTAGTCAGGAGTTGGAAGCAAGCTCATGGGAAAGATCGACGAGAAAATGGCGGACCCGGTCCAACAACCAATGATCGGGGACGACCTACGGAGACAAAAGTGAAGGAAATAATTTACTGAGTTATACGTCCCCAGACTTGGAATGGGAAGGTGAGAATGCTCTCATTTCCCAGCAACAGAACAGAAACATCCTGGGGTGGAGGGAAGAGAAAACGGTCGTGTTTAAACTGAGCAGTCATTTCTTCATGTTTGGAGTAAATAGCCAATTACTCCCTTTGGCTGTTGCCCAGATCTAAGTTAGGGGGTCATGTACCATGGTTTCTGGGAGCTTCTGTTCCCTGTAGCCACTCCCCATGACCCACCTGGACTCAAGGGCTGTTCTAGTCAGGGTTTCTATCGCTGTGAAGAGACATCATGACCACAGAAACTCTTCCAAAGGAAAGCATTTTACTGGGGTGGCTTACATCTTCAGAGGTTCACTCCATTATCATCACGGTGTGACATGGTGGTATGCCGGCAGACATGGGTGCCGGAGAAGGAGCCAAGTTTCCTACATCTTAACTGGTTGGCAAGAGGAAGTCAACTGACTCACTGAGTGGCATCCTGAGCATAGGAAATCTCAAAGCCCGCTACAGCAGTGACACTCCAATAAGGTCATACCCGCTCCAAAAAATCCACACCGCCTGATAAGAGTCACGCCCGTGGGGACCATCCTCTCTGAAGCCTCCACAGGTGTGATTCTTGTTAACCTCAGATGCGAGCCCTTCAGTGACTTGAGAAGGTGGGTCTGCCAGCTCTTTCTGCTCTTTGATGGCCTTTTCTCACTAGTAGCTAACTCAGTGATTTTCCTACCACCAGATGCGGCCCTCATCTTTACCAAACAAATACTTTTTAACTTTAGAACATATGAAAGCATTTATTGTGCTCCTTAGAAACGGGAAGCTAAAATGCATTTAGTACAGCCATAACTTTTACCACGTTTTCCTTAGAATATATTGCCACAATAGATTTCAAGTTAAAGAGCATACATCATTAAATGTGGATAAAGGCTAAATTTCTCTCCAGTTGTACTAGTCTAGCCTTTATCAACAATGCACAAATGCTTATTTTCCACTACAACCTTAAATTTTCTGGAAAAAAAATATGTAATGCTTCAAAAATGTGCCATCCTTGTGGAGGGGCCGCGTTGATCTTCTCTGTATCATTCCAGGTTTAGTATATTGAAGAGTCTAGCACACGAACAAATATTTTTACATGGCCTCTCTATGTGATAAGAAAAGAGAAGGCACTAACTGCGGGGGGGGGGAATGGAAAGCAGCTGGGGAGGGGCTCAGATGAACTAAGAGCAATGATATGTAAGCGTGAAGAGTCTGTGGTGAGCCTGTCACGTCGCATGGCAACTGCAAAAGTTGGTTGGAAAAGTAATGAAAGTGTAATGGGATAGCATGTGGAGGCATCAAATAAATGACGGGCCCCGGAGCCGGAGGCCAGGTTTGGATTCTTGATTAAAGACGTAAGTGTGTTAGTTCTAATATCAAGTAGCAAATCACACAGACTGCTCTCTAAGCATTCACTGACAGAATCTGAGAAATACCACGTAAGCAGTTGGTGGGGTCTGAAGGAGAAATGAGACTTCAAATAAAAAGGATAATAGAAGCAAAACAATAAAAAGGAGAAAAATGTTACAGGGGTAGAGCCAATAAGAGTGATCAAATAGGAAGAGGTGGATGGAGGGAGAGGGAGATTGAAGATGTCTCAACACGTCCTGGCTTGGAATGTTTCACAGACACTGATATCATTAATGTGGATGGTAAAGCACGCATGGGATTAGGTGTAAAAAAAAAAATCAGTGTGGATAATTATTAGTTCTCTCAGCAAATTAAGATGTTTGCATTTTCCAAATGGGTTTGGGCTTCAAAACATTTACATTTCATTTTAACAAAGAAAGTTTTGAAAGTACTCTTCAATTTTTCTGCAGCAAGACAGATAAACTTAGTTTAATTACAAGCTTGGGAAGGAAAAGTCTAGGTAGAAGCACATTTCGTAGAGACTGTTTTCTCTTTCCTAATGTTTCCTACCATAAATCAGGGGGCGGTGCTTCTTGTTTGTGCATAGGCCACAAACTTTGCTCTGTCCCTGCCTGTCCCTAGCTCACGTATAAAAGCTATACATGTGGATATCTGAGTGGCTTCTAGGGGATATTTGGAGCATTTTTTCTTTGCTCCGTTAGCAGGCGGACGCAAATGGTCTGGAAGCTCCCCAAGGACAGACATTAAGTAGGACTCTTACCTTGTTAGAGCTATAGCGCTCTGCTTAGTGCTTTGCACCTAGCGGCATCTGAGTAAACATTCCTCCTAATAGCCAAGAAGCAATTAGGGACGGTCACTCTGTGGTGAAGGGCCTGTCAGGCAAGCCTGAGGACGTAGTCTTCATTCCTGATACTCATGTGAGGCTGCTGTGCTTTTATGAGTGCACGCCATTGGTGTTCGGGGGAGAGAAGAGACGGAAGTCTCAGTGGTCAGCTCATCTAGAGGAATTGATGAGCTCTGGAGTCAGTGAGAGGTCCAAAACAACAACAAAAGCAGAACGGGGCAAAGGAAGGCTGCCCAAGCAAGCAACAAGCTCTGGTCACCGTGTGCAGATGCACAAGCATGCGGGCATGTATATGCACGTGCACATGCACAGCACACGTGCTCTCTCTCTCACACACACACACACACAAATTTAAAAAAGTAGAAAAGGAAAAAAGATTATAAAAGACACAAGTAAGTTCTCCTCCAAGGGAACTTCCACAGCCTCCCTGCCAAGGGGTGCCTAGCTTGCAAGCCCTGCAGTTCTCACCCACATTTTACCTAAGCTAAAGAGAGTGTTTGGACTCCCTTGACAAGTCATTCAGTGTGTTCTCACTACTGACAACAGGCTTTTAGTGTGACCTTTCCCCACCATTTAATCCGATGCTCTCAGGGAAATGTCTGATAAATCCCACCACGCAAAAGCAAAATTGTAGCCGGGCGGCGGTGGCGCACGCCTTTAATCCCAGCACTCGGGAGGCAGAGGCAGGCGGATCTCTGAGTTCGAGGCCAGCCTGGTCTACAAGAGCTAGTTCCAGGACAGGCTCCAAAGCTACAGAGAAACCCTGTCTCAAAAAAACCAAAAAAAAAAAAAAAAAAAAAAAAAGCAAAATTGTATTACCTCTATGTGGACATCTGCATCCATTTGCCAAAATGACCATCACTTTGCCTTGGAAATATGTTAGCTACCTGACAAAATTAGTTTTGCTATCTTCTAATGGCTACTAATGCAGATATTATTATTGAAATTTTTGTTTTTATTATATTCTAAATGTCTTTTTAAATCAATAGCTTAGTGTAACTAAACCTGCCCACTAAACCCCAAGTCAAAACCCTAAATACAGCCTCAGCAGTTTGTACCCATTTTCTAAAATTAATTAATATGTAAGTATTTGTTTCTAAAGTCATGCTGTGAGATTCATGGTTCTCATGCAATTAATTCTTAATTGCACTCCGGACACCCAAACTCATTGTACTTTTCATGCACAAAATGTGTTTTCAGGGCAGCTGCACTTCTGCGTTGCTGCCCCCCCTCCCCCCGCCGCCGCCCATGGCTGTAGAAAGCTACTGAACATTCTGTCCTGCGAATTCCTTTCAAGCGTCTAATGTTACCTCTTCCAAGTTATTATTAGTTAATCACTGCTTTTGTGGTTTTTGTAAGGAAAAGATACATCATTTTAAGTGTCAAAGTTTAAGGTGCTGTCCTGGTGTCATCAATGTAAAAACATCTCGTTCCTCTGACAAAAGAAAATTGAAACATCTATCTTTTGGAATCTGTTGTGAGGAGCTCTGTGTGCTAAGTGCATGGGATGGTAGAGAGGGCACATGCTTATGTGTACACAGGACAGTAGAGAGGACACGTGCTCATGTGTACACAGGATGGTAGAGAGGGACACATGCTCATGTGTACACAGGATGGTAGAGAAGACACGTGCTCATGTGTATACAGGACGGTAGAGAGGACACCTGCTTATGTGTCACCTTCCCAAACCAAGCCAACCACCAGCAGAGGAGAAGGAAAGACAACAATGGTAGAATCCGTATGAGTACCCTGCCCTAGTCCTCACCAGATCCTGTTCTACCTTTTTGCACTAGAGCCCAGAGTCAAGGCTATCTGCCTGGACCCCATCACCAGCTTGTTTCCTCTCTGTATAATCAGAGCCCAGAGATCCCATCTGGCAATATAGATGTGCGTGCACGTGTATATACACATACACTCACACACACACACACACACACACACACACACACACACACACATATAAACACACATGCAGTTTCCATGTTTAGAAGCCTTCTATCAGGAAAGCTGTATCCTCCATGGGATAACCCAGTCTTCTCCTTCACACTCAGCTAAAACATCTCTTCTGTAACAGTTCTGGGTCTCCGTTCCTCACAGAGTTCATTGTCTTCTCCAAAGTTGCAGGTTACTAGAGCTGTATGACTCTATCACTATAGTGTTCATTTAAATTATCTTCATGTGACTGACTCTTATGGGAAACTGTGTCCTCTTTATGGATATTGCAATTGTTTCTGTGTGTCTATATTTGGGCTTGAGTGTGCCTCAGAACACAGGAGGACGTCAGAGAGCATTTGGCTCTCTCTTGACCATGTGGATTCTAAGTATCAAGTTTTCTTGATCATTTATATGTGTGTTGATCCAGCTGAAAAGGTATAGTTCCAGGATGATGTCCAACGACCACTGCCTTTCTCTTATCCCATCCTATGGGATGTGCACAAACATTATGATTGGTATGATATAGTGCAGAACACTGTTTATGAGCAGGCCCTAATCAAACGGTCCTTTAAAAGCAGAATTTGTCCCCCAGATGGCTTCATAGGAAGAAGTTTGAGAGATAGGTTTCTGCTGAGCTTGAAAAAGAAGCTGGAAACCGCCTACAGCGGGAGCCACAAGGCAAGGAGCTGCAGCAATTAGGAGATGGGAGTCATCCCTCACCAGAAACCTGGAATAAAATGGGGTTCAATCATCCACTTCAAGAAACTTTTTTGCCTAAACCTGATTTGTTTTGGAAGCAACTGTCTCAGCACCTTCACACGGGAAGTCAATCAAACTGAAACTTTGATTTTAGCATTGAGAGACCCTAAGTAGAAAACCCACAAACTTATCCCCCTATAGGACTGTGAAGTAGTAAGCGGCTTTTAAAAATCCATTACTTTGATGGTCATTTGTTCTATTACAATAGAAAAGTATCTACTAGCTTAACGCTATGTGTGCAATTAGACGTGAATTGGATAACTGATTTGAATTAGCAAATAAAATTATGAAAGAAAAGAAGGAGGGGAGGGAAGGAAAAGGAAGAGGAGACCAGGAGGAGCAGAAGAGACGAAAGGAAAGAAACACACGTGCAGGAGAGCAGGTGTCCCCTGATTGATGGGCCTCTCTGCGCCGAAGGAGAGCAGCAGACATATTAGGCTGGCTTAAATTAGTTTCTTTCTGATCATGTTTCCCAACCTCCATCCCATCCTTCATCCCTAATCTTCCCATGACCCTTTTGTCATTTCTGCCTTGACTCCAACTTGTCAGAGGAAAAAAGAAAAACAGCCCTAACAACTATCAACTGGTAGCTGGCCTCATCGCTGCCAGCTAGGCCACAGTGTTTTCCCATTGAATATAAACAATTTTCTACTATATTAACATCTTTTGGGGACTCTCCACAACTAAAAACAAGACAGAAACAAGGCTACTTCATAAACATGATCACAAACATAGCAGAAATAAAAGCAGAGACCAAAACAAAGGCACCACAAGTCTATAAAGTAAGTGAACAATTCCTCTGTCCCCCATTCTTCTTGAACCTCCGATTCAATTCTATATCCATAAAGATGTCCAATTACTCAGGGGATGCAAATCCAACCTCAAATAAACACCTGCTTATTTGAGGTCTTCCCCAAATAACTTGTCACCTTCAAATCCAACCGTATGACCTTCCTAACTTCCTCTTCTCAAGACAATCCTTCTTAAGGCAGCAAGAAGTAAATTGTTCTTTGTCTTAGTGCGTTCTTGGTGGCTCCCGCCTTAGCTGGCTTCTATAGAGGGGTACAGATATCT
Source organism: Arvicola amphibius (assembly GCF_903992535.2). NCBI lineage: Eukaryota > Metazoa > Chordata > Mammalia > Rodentia > Cricetidae > Arvicola > Arvicola amphibius. The sequence goes on from NC_052059.1 coordinate 4,875,177, forward strand.
GTTTCTCTTATTCACAATGCCGTGAATGAACAACTCATTCTTGGGATGTATCAGTCAAAACCCCTGACTAGAAGAGTTTGCATCAAATAGTCCAGTGCCCTCATTTCCAATGAGAACCCTTGAGATTTGTCTAGAGCTGCTTTCCCTCATCTGCTCACGGGTGTGACGTGACATCAACTCAGACTGTTACTGATCTGATCATAAATCAGTGTATGATTTCTGGTTTGTTTACTCCTCTCTCTGCTCAAGCCCTCCTCCCCACTTCTTCTCCCTAAGGTCCAAAGGCACGAATCTTATTTGGACTCTGCCTTGCTCGTGTTCATACATTTTAAGAAGGGCAGAGACAGAAGTTCCTTGAGTAATCAAATGTCAAACAACATAAAGTATGTAAATTTGGATTGAGGGCACGAGTTAGTGTATATTGGCTGTTGGTTTTATTTAAAATGATTGTGCTAAGAATAAAGGCATAATAGAATCATTATTCTATTATGTAATAGAATAATAGAAAGTGTGGTAAATGGATCATATGGTTGAGGTAGACTTGGATTTGATTGACACTTCAAGGTTTGTTCCAGAAAGGCATACAAGGAAGAAACTGAAGGGGATTGTGCACAAACAGTCTTTGGGTGTTGCTTGCTCTAAACCTGAAAAGTTCAGCCTTTGGTAAACAATGCCCTTCGGAGTTAAAACAACTGCTGGCCTCCATGCAATACTCCAGGCTTATTACGTCAGAATCTGTGGCACAGACAACAATGCTTTAGGCACTCTGTGGGATTTCACTGTCAGGACAGAGTTCGGGATCACTGGCTAAACCATTCCAGGCATCTCCTTCTCATCCCACTGCTGGCTACCTCTTCTTTTAAAAAGGTCCAAGCACCTGCACACAGATGTTGATAGCCGATCTGATTACTTAAAGGGTCACTGATGAACTTCGTTTATCATGGATAATAGCACTATGTTTTGGAGCTTTAGCTTTCAATATGAAGAAACGGTTGTGACTCTCAGGATTGTAAATGTATTTCTATTTCCCTGTGTCCCCTTCCCTGATTTCCACATCACACTTAGAAGCTACAGGTGATATATACCCTTCATTGTAGGTACCCATACTTTTCTTTTCTTTGGGTTTGCATTAGTATGCAGTTTGTGGCTGACACACACCAGAGGCCTCTTACCCAACTGAATGCCACCTGATTTTTAAAAGTCTCATTCTTGTTTTTCCATGCCCCTCCTTCAGCCAGCACTTGGTTGAAGGCTTGATTATTTGTACAATTCCATGATCTTAGTTCTGCAATCACTGCCTTTATGCCTACCAGAGAGTCTCACAGCTCCATCCCCATTCATTCATCCTTCCACCAATGCCTGCCTTGCCTGTCTGCCAATGCTGCCAGGTCTCCCTGTCTCCAGCACGAAGAACGAGAATTATTCCAGTAAAAATCCCTAGTTTCTCAACTGGCACAGAGGAAGCATGTTGGGTAAGGCCACACCATAGTGTTGTGTCATTAGTGTCCTTGTGCCGTGTTCAGAGACAAAGTCTGAGCCTGCTCTCCACAAGGGCCTGTTCTGAGCCTTTTCCTCCATGCCAAATTCTTTCCCTGAACTCCATATTCCTCGTAATGGACAATGAATTAGCACCCCCATGGGGTCAAGCTGAATGTAGCTCCCTGCAAAAAGAGCAGCTTACTTACCAACATTTGTGTTTTATTTTAAAAAACTTCGTGCTAATGCTTTATCTTATTCCACAAAATATTTGAACAATATTTCCACAGGCCTTAAGATTTTTTTTTTTTTTTTGCCCATACTGTTTACATCAAAAATGATACTCCAGGATGGTGTTTATCTGCCGGTTTTGCATGATCCTGGATGCTCTGCCACTCTGATTTCTGTAAGCCTATTTCACAAGGAGGCTATAAAGTCATGCTATATATTCATTTTTAGTACTAACCATTTTATATACACAAAGAAATGTTTGTAACACACAAGTGCAGTTTCTAAAATCGGGCGCCCAGCTTAAGAAACAGAATGTCACCTGTACCGAGTGTGCTCTTCAGAGCTTGCGTTAGTGTTTACATTTTCTGTCTTTCGGATCGCTCTCTTGCTTTGCAGTGCTGGGGAACGACCCAAGGTCTTGACCTAAGCTACACAGTCAGATTCGTTTTCTTTCTTTCCTTCTCCCTTTCCTTTCTCCTGTAGTACAGGGCGTAATCACAGGGCTTCACACAGGCTGAGCAAATGCTACACCACTGAGCTATTGTTACTCCAGCTTTTAGTTTTTCTGCTTTCTTTGTAGTTTTTAAACTATACATGTGTCTTTCAACAGCACATCACTTCCTTTAATCTTCCTTTTAGGTTTGTATGAGCAGACTCTGTCAAAGAACTTCTAAATGCTTCCCTGAACTCTGCCCTTCACCAATCCATGTGTTTTCTTAGACTAAACCATGTGGGCATTTGTAGATATTGTTCATTTGTTTTCTTTGAAGTCTTATTATGTCTTTCCAACAGTGCCTCAATTCTGAGTTTATTTGTTTTTTTTTTCCTTATAGAGGACACAGAGACAATAAGAAAACTGAAAAAGTACAAACATGCAGCGCCATTCTTTCCGAGATGGAGGGCTGTTAGCTCTTCTAATTACCAAATCGGGTTATATACATTTCTTAGTTCTTAAATAATTAGCATTGGGCAGTTCTTTGAGAAAAAAAATGGCAACATTTACCCTTTCCTGTGCATATTTTTTAAAGTTTTTAGAATGTATCATCACTTTTTCTGTTTTTCATCCCCACCTAGTTTGAATTTGTGAATACGCCCCCAATGACTGGCACCTAGAATACTGAAGTGAAGATCTTTACTCCCTGGCTGTGTGCAGGGTTTCCCACACAGCTGTTGAAATGTGCTTTTAACTAGTTTCTGATGTTGTACTATGAGAAGGAATTTTTACCTACAAAAGAGCTTTTAAATAAGACCATAGATTATAAGAGAAAATACAAGAAAAAAACAAACAGCAAAAAGATGCTACACTTGATGTCTGAAACATGCATTGTTCCATGGATATTGCATAACACAGACCTTGACTCGGCTCTAGGTGGGGTGCAGTGAATAGGATAGAAAGAGCCTGCACACTTCCTGTGTAGAAAGCTGACTTCCAGGCAATGCTTATTATTTTCTGTTTTAAATTCTCTGGGATTACCCACATGAGACCTGTACAAGGTTAGGCCCATTAACACTCCATTATGGAATGGGATAGAGCCTATGAGTCCTGCCTATCCCCAAGAATATATGAACAATTAACATTTTCTGGGGAAGTAGAACTGGTGCATTAGCTCATGGGTAGACTACATAATTTAGGGGGCAGTAAAAGGATGCCATCATAAAGTAATTCTCATACTGCTTGTCTTCTGTTTCAGATAGACCCCAGCCACATGTGTGGACATAATAAATAAATTACAGGCATGCACACACATACACGCACCCATACACACACTGTCCTGCTGTTCAATAGTTTGTTTGGAATTACAGACAAGACAATAACGTCCTGCATTCTCTACCAATATTTCTTGGAAGCATTTATGATTATTGCTGTCCCCTTTCTCCAGAAGTCCTGAATATCAGTTAGCTCCAGACATTCTCAACACCCATCCACCCTGGACCTACTATGTCCTCTGTACTGCTGGTGTCTGGCTCTCTACCCTCTTACTTCTCTACCAGATGTTTCTGTCCAAACATTTCCTTCCTGTACCATCAAGATCCACCTGGCTCTCTAGTTTTCAGTTTTTATCTCTACTGAGCTGCAAAGGAATGCTAGTATATTCAAACAAAATAATTACATATGGATGAGGAGGGGGAGGAATATAAGGAGGAATAGAAGAGGAGGAAGTAGAGACAAAAAGAAAAAATGAAAACGAAGGGAATAATATGTTGGGGGAAAATGCACTACAGAAAAAACCCAAAGTGTTATTTGTACACTTTTACCTAAACTAGTGTTTAAACTGCATTTCAATTCCAGCCAAACTAATCGGAACACGGAGACAATGTAAAGAACTCAAGGTATCAGGTTCCTCAAAGTGATGAGCCATACTCACTTGTGCTGTTCTTTTCTGCTACTATCAGATTTCAGTGTGTAGATCCTCAACTAGTCACCTCTACTATTTCTCTAAGTTTGTGTTTTTTTTTTTTTTAATGTGCATCTTGTGAGTGCAGATACCCAAGGAAGCCAGAAGAGGGCACCAGATAGCCTAGAACTGAAGTTGTTGGGCACTCCTAGTGTAAGTGCTGGGGACTGAACATGGGTTTTGTGCAGGAGCAGCAAATGGTTTTCATGGCAAAGCCCTATCTCCAGCCCCTCTTCATTCTGTTATGCCATAATCCTTCCACTCCATTTCAAATAGCCTCTGCTGCCCATTCATTTCTGCCACATGCATCCCTTCTCGTTGATGTTTCCCTTGGGTACAGTCATCAAGCAGACTATGCTTTGAATATTCATGCATCAACCTGCACAGTGAAAACAGAACAAGTAAAACAGCTGTCAGCAACCCTACTAATTCTGTCTCTTGGATTGAGACCACAGGATGCACCTGCAGATAAATGTTATTATGTCTTTTTTTCCCCTTTGCACATACTTATTAAGCAAAGAGATATTGTAGTCATTGATTGCTACAAAGTCTGCTAATAACCGATGGCATCAGGTGCATGCAAGTAGAAAATGGTTAAGCACAACCTGCCGCTGCCAGGAACCATCCCCTGGAGCCTCTCCACCCTAATCGTTTACTCCTGCAAACGCACAGACAAGAAAAGTCAGTGCAGAACTAATGTAAAGCCCAGGGGGGGCAGAAGGGAACAGGAAACTCAACTACTTAAGTATCCTGGATCTCTGGAGAAAATCACTCCTAAACAATTACAGTACATTTTGTTAGCATCATCTCCTCCGTAGCCAAGAAACTGGTTTTTTACTAATAAGCAAAAGAGGAACCAGAAATAGTAAAATTAGAAGAGCAAAGCTTGCATTATATGTGTGGATTAGAGCACAGTCGATTCTTTTTATCTCCCTAAAATCACTTACTGACCAATGAACACAACTATTTGGAAATAAGTAATTTCTAAATCCAAGAGTTTTCTATAGTAACCAAGTCTAGATGGCTTCCATAGGAGCCTTATCTCTGTTGCTCATCCCTGTTGCTTCTGGTCTTGCTTTGTTTTGATAGGAAGAATATCTTATTGCGTACACTTCCCAGCGCAATGGCTGTGAAGGAACTATAGCGCTGAGTGCATCTCAGTGCTGTTTATAAACCTCTCTCCGCAGCTGCCTTTCCTGAAAGCCATTCCGTGGAATTACTTGACTTATTAAAAATACCAAAGATACCTTGTAATTTGGGAGTCAATCCCAAAACAGATTTCTTTTAGGGGATGAGAAGGAGGGAAAGAGTGTGTGTTTGCATTCCCTGACCTAAGAAATGTGGTTTTAGTTGATTGTCCCAAGAGCTGAAAAAAATTCCTGGAATCTTGATGGAAAGTGCTGAGCACCTAATCACTGGATCCATCCATGAGTATTCTCTAAGAGAGGAGCTGGCTCGTGTGCTATCTGGACATACGCATGGTATCTATGGGGGCATAAAATTATGAAAAACACCAAGGGACAATGGTGTGTTGGTTTCCTTTTTAAGACTTTGGGCAACAGAATGGAGACAGCTGAGCTCTAGTGGCCAATGTGGTTGGGCACTAGTCCTCGGAAATGGGCTCTGCCTTGAGGTGACAAGTGATCTTAGACGAAATATCAACACCTCTGCTCCTGCAAGAGGAAGGCCGTTCTTCCCACGTCAAATGACGGACAGTGCAGAGGTCAGGAGACTTGACTTCTGAGAGGCCCTGTGCCCCTTTGATGTGTTCACCTGTTGGCATGTTCCACATCTTTTCTTTTTCTCTTTGTGAAAAGTGAGACTCCAGGGACTGGTTTGCATAATGTTGGAAGATGTTCAAAGACACAGGAGCTTCCTGTGTCTCTGCTGTTCGGCTTCCTTGTCAGTCTATGTGGTGTGGGAACAGAGGAGAGCGGTGGGATGGAGTTACCTTCTTTACTGTACAGAAATCAGACCATGAGACCTTCTACTGCTCCTTCTCCGTGTTCAGGATGCAAACTTAGCTTTGAAATTCAATTCTGTTTAATCAGCATCATCGGGGGCTGTGATAATACTGAAAGTTTCTTTTTTATTTGTTTTATGTATAAGAGTGTTTTGTCTGCATGAGTATCTGTGCATCACGTGTGTGCCTGCTACCCAGGGAGGTCAAAAGAGGGTGTTGAACTCTCTGGACCTGGAGCTGCAGATGGTAGGAGCTGCCAGGTGGGTTTTGGAAATCTAACCCAGGTCCTCTGGAAGCACAACCGATGATCTTAGCCACTGACCCATCTCTCCATCCCAAAACCTTTTTATTGGATCCTTGATTGATGTAAGAGGGCTGCATCAAAGGCATATAGGCTAGATGAAGATTCTATTGAGCCGAAATGAAAAATCTGAGACACATACAATGATGCAAAATCCGAGCATTCTTTCAAGCAGTATCTTCTTTTAAAAAAGCAGAGCCTTCAGCATTGCCCTCTTAAAAGCCTTTTAATTTTATTTTTTTTCTCATAGATACAATGAGCACTTCCAAGGTTATTAAATACAATGAGACATAGTCTCAGTGTTTGAACTATTCTGTAAGGATTGTAAAAATTAGATTATCTTAAACTTTTGTCTCATTTGCTAGTAGGTCACTCAGCACAATATTAAAATATACGTGTTTAGAAATAAACCCTTCTTGTCTCGACATATACTATTAGAGGTAGAATTACGAGGCCATTAGCAGAGAAATTGCTTGATCTTCAGCCTTAGATATTCACACGTAATCCTGTTTATCCTATCGATTTGCATTTCAAATAATTAATTTGCATAATTCACAGTAAATTGAATGTTTTTTTAAATTTTTAATTACTTTTAATTGTGGTAGAATGTACAGGACATGAAATTGGTCTGACCTTGAGTAAGTCACTTGACCCCTTCTGCTCCTAGGAGGGTGCTAACAGAATTCGAGACTGATGATTACAGCGGGACTTTTCACATGGAAGTATGGAATAATCAGGAATTCAACTGAACTTTCAGTTCTATAGATTTTTTTTTTAGACCTCATCTTCGGAGGTTAAAAAAGCTCTCCAACACTTGCTTTGGGATAGTGTGCAATTATCTGAAGACAGCAGATTATGACTACTGCACAAAATGCAGAGGATGTATCCAGACACAGAAGGAATTTCACTGCCTCAGACTCACATCACAGCAAGCAGCCACACATGCCCATCCCTTCTCAGCAGCGCACATGGGAACAGCCCCACTCCTGGTTCCAGGATACTATCCTTACGCTTGGACTGCAAGGAACAGAATTGGTTTGTTTCGTGTTCCGGGGAAATAGGGAGCGTATGAAGCTTAGCTGTGTGGAGATCTACACGTCTCATAATCGGTCCTCATAAAGAACAGGGAACATGGCACAGTAGACACACAGACACCCTGTTTTATTTCCAAGGGAGGCTTTAGCAAAGTGTCACGTTTGTTTTTTTTCTGTTGAATCTACAGAAACGATCCATGATTCTGATGGACAGACAGCAGAAATGAAGATGTCAGTACCGCCTTGCCCCCTAGAAAGCCTGTAGTGAGAATCCTTCTGTGTTTCTAGCTACGTGCCGGTAGATCCTCGCTGTAGCATTTCCATCTATGCCTCTTCGGTCGCTTACCCTTTCCTAGTGGTCTCTGTCTTCAGATGATGATCCTTTGCCTGCTTATAAAGACACCATTTGTGTTACGTAGTAGCTAAGGGCCGAAACTGGCAACCTCATCTGTACTTGGCAACACCTGGAAAGGCTCGACTTTCAAATACAGTTCAAAATGTCCTTCAGTGGGAACGCCATATTTCTTATCGTAGAGTGACCGGGAAGGGTGTCTGGCAACAGCACTGATAACGGGCTTACCTAGTAGCTACCTCACGGAAAAGAGCCTGTGGAGTACTAACGATGTTTAGGTTTGCCGACTTGGCACCATCTGAAATCCTCTGGGGGAAGAGGTGCAGTAAGGGATTGTGTGGATCAGGTTGGATGGCGGGCAGGTCTGTGAGGGGTTCTAACTGGGCTACTGAGGTTGGAAGGCTCACCTTGAATGGGGACAGGATTGTTTCCTCGGCTGGGGCCTCAACTATGAACAGAAAAACAATGAGCTGAGCAGCAATCATGCATTTGTTTCTCTTTTCTCTTGACTACGAAGGTGGCAGGACTATCTGTTTCAAGTTCCTGCCTTGACTTCCTCATGGTGATGGACTGTAACCAGCAATTAGGAGCTAAAATCAACCCTTTTCCCCAAAGTTGTTCATTGCCAGGGCATTTTGTCAAAGCAATAGAAACGCAACTATGGCGGTACTATTATGAGGTTCCCCTAGTAACATATCAGGCTTCTTTTCATCTTTTAAAGTATGTCTGTATGTTAATGTTGCTTAGGGAATCATAATTTTTAATTACCTGAATTATACACATTTAAATTTGCATATATATTATTCTATTAGTTAAGCTTTAAAGACTATATATGTAGAGTGTATATATATGCATATATATGAGAACATTTTAATGTGTATGTGTCTAATTATAATTGAGCACAAGGGAACCCCATAATGATTTAATAAAAGGAAGAAAAAAATCAAAGCCTAAAGCAATAAATCCGTTTTAATTATGTGTGCTATTTTATGGCTACAGTTTCTATATACAGATCCATTCATGTGTGCCTTTTATATTTTGAGTCGATTTTAAAGCTGGTTTTTTGATGTCTTATAATTACGTCTACATATAAATCACCTCAGTTGAGAATTTTACATACTCGCCTTAATGCAAAGGATATCAGATGTTCATTTGCACTATTGAAAGTAATTTTTAGGTATTTGTCACAGTTGTGATCATTGTGAATGGTCTCGTGGACTCGGTGATTAAATGCCTGTAACTTAAATACTCTATTTAAAATCATGAAAATGATATGTTGTTATACAGACTCAATATTTTTGAGGAGAAAGTGTTTAACTCATGAAGGACTCTTTAGCCTAGCAATTTGGAATGCTATAATCAGGGAGTGATTCATTGTATTTCTCAAAGCATAAATCAAATACTGATTGCCTAGTAATGTTCAGTTTTAGCTACAAGTGAACAGGGGTTTTTTTGTTTTAGTGCATTTGAAATGCATGAGAATTTGTTTTTAATAGAAGTGTAAGGCTCAATCCTAAAGCTGAGTATAATATTAAAATTTAGTCACTATGTCCTTCCTAAGCTCTCTGAAAATTCTGCACCCACAAATTGCAGAGGGTACACAGATTGAATCCTAGCACAAACAGAGGGACGCTACTGCCCGCTTTTGCTTGAGTCTAGTGTAGGCTCCATTTATCTGCGGCATGAGAGAGCCACCTACAGAAAGTTCAGAAAAGAACTCACCTACAGTAAGAGCACAGGGCTGCCAGTGAGTGTTTGTGGAGGAAGAACGCTTGCTTGATAGTGATCATTTGAACATTGCACAGTAGCATGGACGTGGAATAAATAGAAACAGGGAAGCGAGCTCCTAGATGGTCTTAAAACCACCTTTTCAGAATAATAAACTGCAGCACTGACATTGACCTCAGCTACACATGGCAAGCATTGAGACCGCGTTGTTTACACCGTTCAGGGCTCTAGCTTACCTTTGAATTCGTTCGCTCCATGATCGGGGTGATGGTTAATTTTATGTATCAACTTTTCTGATTTCAGGATGCCCAGGTAGCTAGGACAAGATTTCTTGTGTTTCTTGAGAAGATTGTCCTTTGATGCAGACCGAGGGAAGAAAATACATGGTCCAGGACTGGAGAAATGGTTCAAGTCGTAAGAGCCTTTGCTGCTGCTGCAGAGCCCCCAGTTCAGTTCCCAGCATCCACATGGCAGCTCATGACGGTTTGTAGGTTTGTGAGAGACCCTCTTCTAGCTTCTATGGCCACCAGGCATGCATGTGGTATACATAACATACATGCAGACACTCACAAAAGTTAAAACTGATCCTTAAAAAAAAAGGAAAACACACTGCCACATACTATGAAAGAAGGTTAATTGTCCCACCTGCAAGGGATAATTTGATTTTCTTTTCCTAACCTGGGGCACCCAGATTTGACTGCCTTTGAACACTAGCTCTCTCTTGGATCTCAGCCAATCAGACTGTGAGATTTATAGCCCAGCTGCTCATACTTTCAAGCCTTTTCCTGAGATCTGAGTCAGAGGAAAATCCTGGTTCTTTAACACGTGAACAGATCACAACCCTCCTCAGCCTCCATAACTATATGTCAATTTTCATGACAAATTCTTCCTCTTGTGCACATATTGCTGGTCAGTTTCTCAGGAGAACCCTGATCCCTGTATCTTTCCTCTGGTGCCAGCGGCTCTTTGTCGGCGCCCTGACACTTCCTTTGGTGGGGTCTTAGGAAAGGTACTAAGTGGGATTCTTTGTGTAAACATTTACAATGATAGTTTGGTTACCAATTTTTTCCCTCTGACTTAACTGTGGTCCTTAAAAGCAAACTTTTGTGATTTTTTTTTTTTAATTTGGCTTAAGTTAGCTAGTTGTTTGGCTGGCTGTTTGTCCCTGAACTTGGTATAGGTTTTAGTGTGTGCGTCCTCGCAGCCCACGGTGGCGATGTCTTCCTATTGTGTCTAAATCTAAAATGATCCAGGACTGGGACGATGTGTCTAGGTATGGACAATATTTCTGTTAACTGCAATCATGTGAAACCCTTAAAAATTCAATAAAGAAGTTTAAAAAGGTAAAAAAAAAAATGTTTCTCGAGCTTGGTATAGTGAAACACCCTTTAATACAGCGCTCAGGGGCAGAGGCAGGAGGATCTCTGTGAGTCTGAGGCCAGGCTGGATTATAAAACAAATTACAGGTCAGTCAAGGAGGCACAGCAAGGACTTGTCTCTAGCAAAAAAGAAAGGAGGAGAGAGAGGAGAGAAAGAGAGAGAGAGAGAGAGAGAGAGAGAGAGAGAGAGAGAGAGAGAATGGGAAACTATAGTTTCCCAATTCTCCCAACCATCCTGTCCCTCTGGCCCACCTACATAGAAAGCATGCTGTCATCCATCACTAGGGCAGAAAGACTGAGAGTGGCATTATTTGATTAATGCAAATGAAAGTGAATCCTTGCTGCTGCTCCTTCTATATGGACCCATTCGTTCACAATGTCTCCGAGCAGCTGTCCACTAGGTTTCAGGCCCTGGGGATTCAGTGCTGAGAGGAGCAAGGTCCGCACTCAGGGGGCTCAGGGACAGAAACAAGGGGTCTCCTCCCACAGCTTGCATGTTTATTTGATCATTATTCCTGCCATGCACTCATCAGAACTGAGTGTGCCTGGGCAAGAAAATTAAATTGCGCAAATATAATCTGGGAAGTAGCCGGTATGGATAGGAGCTACATTTCTTGTGTAAACATTTTGAAACAGAAATGCGACCCAAATTGTTTTAAGATTAAATATTATCTAAGCTCCCTCCAAGCTCATATTTCTAAGTTTTTATTGTGAAAAATTTTAATAGTGAAAAATAGGGCATTCCTATGAAACATTTAATTTCAACAATTTTTAATTTTTGAGAAATTTATATATGAAAATATATTTACATTGTTTCCATCCCTCCTTCTTCAACTCATTCCACGTCCCTGAACCCCATACACACACACACACACACACACACACACACACACACACATACACACCCCTACTGAGTTTATTTGGTGTTTCTTTTATGTAGGTGTATTTATGGTTGGCCACTTGGGATTGGATAACTGTGGGGCTTATCACAGAGAAAACAGATTCTCCCTCTTAGCGGACATTGCCTTAGCTCTTTAGGAGTGGCATGTGAAATTTCCCCATTCATACTGACATGTCAAAGGATGTTGCCTTTGTGTAGGTCTTGTTTAGTCAACCGTGTTGAGATTTCACGTGTGCAGCAACCCTTACAAGACATTAACCAACAGCAGGTATCCTGGCCTTCTGACTCCCAACTATCTTTCCTCCCCCTCTTCCACGATAGTCCCTGAACTTCACTCTAGGAATTGCAGTGTGCAGTGTGCCACGTGTGGCTGAGGACCCTATATCCACTCATGTCCTGCGTTTCTGACCAGCTGTCCATCTCTAAATTAGCCTTTTTCTGCTATGGAAAGAAGGTTCTTAAGGGATGGGTGATGGTCACACATCTACCGTTGTAAGTAGCTAGAATACAGTTAGGAATTTCAGGAGCTTAGAACAAGGACAGCAGTAGGTTTGGATCCTTGGTCTGACATCTCTCCAGCCACAAACACTTAGCTAGGCTCACAGTACCAGGCATGGATCCCTACCTAGTGAGCAGGCTTTGGAATTTCAACCATTTTAACATGCTGATAAATGTGTGCTTTTTATTGAATCATTTGAAAGTGTTACTTTATAAAATTTTATTCATCTCATAAAACTGTAATCTATAACATTAAATTGTAATCAATTCTACAATCAAACACCCAGTTCAATTCAAATTTTTACCCAGTTTAACCCCAAGTGTCCTTAATCACTTTTTTAGGAAAAAAAAAAAGTTAAAATCCATCCAAAGTTCAAAAAAATTAATGTTGTTGTAACAATTCTTGAGTATCTTTTAGAAATAGATTCTTTCCATACCTTTGGGTGTGCATGTGTGTGCAGATGCTCAATGAAGCCAGAGAGGGCTCAGATCCCCTAGAGCTGGAGTTACCAGTGTTTGTGAGCTACTTGGTATGAATACCAGGAGCGAGATTCAGGTCCTCAGTAAGAGCACTGTGTTCTTTTAACCACTGGCCTGTCTCTTTAGCCCACTGAAAATCTTTTCATCTTGGGCAGCTTTACTGTTTTTCTCCCCAAGCTGTTAACCTACACAAGCCCCTGCCTGCTTTGTTGTACAATGCTGCCCCCATATTTAAAAGAGAAAGGAAATAAGTGCTTCTCACATGTTTCTTAATGAGTTCTTTTTCTATAGTTCATGCGAACTACAAGGTGAGCCACAAGAGATTTGGGGTTAGCGTTCTGGAGAAGACACCTCAGGTGTAAACATCCAATTGCACATAAAAGCATCCTGTTATCTAGTTCTTTGTGATGCTGCTTGATCAGTCGGCCAAGGCAGTGTCTAAAGATCATCCTGCCATAAAAATACAATCATCCCTTTATAATTAATAAGCAACCTGTGGGAGGGGATCCATCAGTTCTGTTTAAAAAATCACTGTTTCCCACTGTGTTTTCACAAAGTGGTTTCATCATGTACTTGTGGCTGAATTTCAAACTGATTTTCCCTGCTGGTCGATTTACAACTCACCCCTAAACTCCTCTTAATATCATTATTATCTATGAAGCGTTTTTCACTGGGAATGTAGAGTACCTTCTCCTATTAGACGTTTCTTATGTCTCTGTTATTATACTTAATATTGTACATAATTATGTTAGTTTTTTCTGTTTATCTAGATCTCAAATGGTGAGCATTTGCCTCAGGTATCCTGGTGTGGGACAATTGTCTATATTTTGTCAGTTTGTTTTAAATAAATTCCGATTGGCCAGTAGCCAGGCAGGAAGTATAGGTGGGACAACCAGACAGGAAGTAGAGGTGGGTAAATGAGAACAGGAGAATTCTGGGAAGAGGGGAGCTCCCTCTGCAGTCCTGCCCAGACACAGAAGAAGCAAGATGTGACTGCACTGCTGATAAAGGTACTGAGCCATGTGGCTAACACAGATAAGAACAATGGACTAATGTAAGTTATAAGCGTTAAATAAGAAGCCTGAGCTAATGGGCAAATCAGTTTATGATTAATGTAGACCTCTGTGTGATTTCTTTGTTACTTAACAACTGCAGCAACCAGGCAGGTCAGAAAACTCAGACAACACTCAGCCCCGTGTCTGGTGAATCTTTGCATTGGACAGTCAGACCCATCAGTGATTTCTTTCTAACATTCACCTTCAGGTATTACCCCTCTACATTGCCTTGGGTCAACACCTCAGTTCTGATCAATTACCAAGCTGAAGTTGGACAGAGTATTTTCTTGATCAGTCAGTGGCCTCTTTGTCCAAGGTGAATAGATATTTCTCTAGTGCCATGGTTGAGAGTAACTACTTTTAAAGACTAAATTTAAGATTCCTTTCTCATTGGAAGGAATTGCCTCACATTTAAGATTTGGATGAATAATTACTAATAGAGTACTGGCTGAAATGGCTTCTGAGTCTGGCATGATGCCATTGTCACAATGACAAAATGCTGATGTCTTCCTTAACCTCCACAAAACCACAAATGATGTTTCTCTTCCAGCAATTAATCACTGGCTAGTTTGATATCACTCTCAGGGCCTATTTAACCCTATTCACAGGGAATATCTAGGATTCTGTGGCTTACTTCAGACTTTCCTAGGTGCTTTTAATATGCCATTCATCTTCAAAGAGTGACCCATGGCTTTACCGCCGAGCCACATATCCAGCTATCCAGCTACCATCATGAAGACCTCAAAAACTCCCGAAACTCAATGTATGCGAAGCAAATTTGCTCCTCCATCTCAGTGACTAGAACTCTGATCGTCAGCTTGCTCTGGCCAGTCCTGTAGACTGTCACTCCTGCCTTAATCTTTCTGGATCCTTCCCCCAAAGGCCAACAATAAATATTTGTCACTCTGACTTCCTAATGCCTTGGACTTTGTCTATCTCCTTCCAACACTGCCTCTGAAACTCAATATGTCCAACACTGAACTCAAACTGTTCCCCTAAATCTAGTTCCAGACTCTTGCTGAGGCTACTTTCATCCAGTCATGCCCCAACTTGAATCCCCTGCATGTACGTTCCTCCATCTTCAGCTCTGAATCTGCTTTGCTGACTTCCTACTCTCTCATCTGAACCATTTTCATCATTTTTGCTTGAGTTATGGATATCAGTTTATTCTTTATAGAATGATCTATCATGTGTGCTTGTAATATACCTCCCACCTAAAGCCACTTTAAAAAGTAGCACAGAAGCCGGGCGGTGGTGGCGCACGCCTTTAATCCCAAGCACTCGGGAGGCAGAGGCAGGCGGATCTCTGTGAGTTCGAGGCCAGCCTGGTCTACAAGAGCTAGTTCCAGGACAGGCTCTAAAAAAACTACAGAGAAACCCTGTCTCAAAAAACAAAAAAAAAAAAAAAAAAAAAAAGTAGCACAGAATTATGGTTCAAAACAAGAAGTAGTAAATTTATTCTGTGAGAACCAGGGTTAGTGGTTAGGTATGCAGAGAGAGGTGCTCATAGACAAGAATGGTAGTGGTGACCTGCTGTTCACTGAGCTTGGGAAACTTCACATGACATCAGAGGTATAAAAAATTCATTGAGATATATAAATAGAAGGGAGGAGTTTTGTATATAGTTTATTTAGTAAGAAGTTAAATTTTAAATGATTACCTAGCTGTTCTTCATATCAGGATTGAGCCACTGCTTTGGGTCCTTCCTAAGCATCTCCACAATAGTGAGTTTTGCTTTAATTATGTTTAGAACCCGAAGTGCTCAGCTCTAAACCCTTCATCATAAACCACAATCATTCTTATTTATTATTGGCAGTTGGGATTGATTGATTTGGTTTCTGCCACTATGATAGTGTACCACCTCGCTGCTAGACATTTTCCTTTCCAATGGGCACTGCTCATCCACTCTGGGATGATTGCTGTCAGCTCTTTTGTCCCCACGCATGGTTATTGCCTGCATGAGGCAGTTTAGTAAGACGGAGCAGCATTGTGGTGTTGCGGCACCAACATGCTGCTGCAGGCGCAACTCTGCGCCAGCTGGTCAGACTGTTCAACTCTCCAAGCCTGGCCGCATTAGAGACAAAACAGAAGCCAAATGCTTAGATATAAATCCAGACAAAACAGCAGCGAAACGGGTAGGCAGGAGATAGCTCCTAAATCAATGGCAGAAATGATTCTGGCATTTCAAATTACAGTAACTTCAAACATAAATTTTAGGTAAGGATATGGCTTATAATTCTCAGCAGAATTTAATACCAAGTCCACACCAATGTTCCCACCAATTTGGGAAATTTATGAACAGGAAATTCTGCTACATGAATATCAAGGTTTGATATGAAGTTGAGAGACAAAGTTAGAAAGCACCTATTAGTTAACTATGAAACTCATGAATGCCTGTAATTAATAATATGCAATATAACCCAGTAGAAATTTGATATAGAACAAAATATGGCAATTATAATTGTTTATTTCTAAATGTCATTGCTTCCATAACCTACGTATGTACAAGGCATTTAATAACAATCATTTTATTTAATGTAACATTGTGTATTATGAATTTTCAACTAGTAAGTTCATCTAAACCTGTGCAATTACAGTAGTTTTTATTTTTACAGCTGGATTTTTAAGTTTCCACAAAGTGAGCACATTGGCAGTGTTATCATTAATGTCATTTATGTTAATATGATAATGAAATGCGCTAAAATACTTAAGTCCTCAGTCCCTGAATTTGTCAGCAAAATTTCAGAACATTTATTCTCTGGCCAATTTTAATGTACCATTGGACCTTTTCTTTTTTTAAACTATTGAGACAGTGCCACCCTGTCTAGACCTATCGTGGATATTGTTTGATCATGCTGTTGGTTCAAACTGTCAACTTGACACAACACGGACTCACACTTCAGAGATTACTCGGGTCAGACAAGGTTAGGAGCATGTCTGTGCAGTACTGTCTCCATTGTCAGTTGCTACATGAGAGTTTGGCCCACTGAAGGCAGCCCCATTGCAGAGCAGGTGATTCTGAACTGCGTAAGAAAACTAGCGAATCCGTGGGCCAGCTTGAGGATCAGGGAGCACACTTCTTCAGTTTCTGCTCAAGTTCCTGTTTGAGACCACGCCCTGACTTTCCTCACCCGGAGACGAGGACGAAAGTAAACCCTTTCCTCCTGTAAATTGCTCTGGTCAGTCTTAGGATGCGCTCGGGTTCCAGGTTTCTCCAGTATAGTTGCAACTGGGAGTCTGCATGAGCTTTGAGCAGACCACGTGGTCTTTCAGATGGTGGTCTGCAGCTCAAACTCAGCGTCTAAATTCCCTTCGCAGTCAGCTAAAAACGAATGGCATCAGACCACCAGTGAAGAGGAGGTGGGCACTGGGTCTCAGAATGGAACGGAGACAGTAAAAAAAAAAAAAGTGGAAAGGTCAGTGGAGTCAGCTGACGTCACCAATGGAGTCAGCTGACATCAGGCTTCTTGCCTTCCCTCCATCCCTCTATCCCATCCTAGTATCTCCAACTACAGAGCAAGCAAGGTGTAAATTCCCTTTGGATGCGGTACTCAAATTGCCTCCATGCATCTCTCGGCACGTCCTGTCCCTTCATCCTAGGCCTGAGAGGAGAGGATGAGAAGGCAAACAGGAGAATTGATTTCACTGATATTCCTTTCACTGGCCCAGAATAATGGAGCCTGGGCCTTTGAGATGGGGTGCATGTCATCCAGTCTTATCCACATCAGCTGCTGGGTCAGGAGGCTTAAAAATGACAGAACTGGTGTACACGTTTCTGTCTCGTAATACTTGATGTAACTTGATTTTAGATAGGTTTTTAGCACATCCAGCTGCAAACGTAACCAAGCTGAGATAATGATTCAGCGATAAATGTTGGTATTTAGCTTTTGGGGGTTTACTGCTGTTTGAAATAAAGGCCTTCTCTCCTGCAACTTGTCCTTTAAACAATTAGCATTGACTTTCTCCAATCAATTAAACTCATATTATGGTACTTAGTTTAAGTTAGGAGATATTTACTTGTAGCAGACAATCCTTTTATTGATGTTGCTTTTTGTCTTTTAGAATCTCAATCCGTGCCTTCTTTCCAGACTGTTTCTTCAAGAAATACATAAAAATAGAAGGTAGAGAGGAGTTTTGCCACGAGTCTCTGTCTCAGCCCCTGGTTTCTTAGCCAGAATCCCAATCGTTTCAGAGAGAGAAAACATCCCAGCTGTAAAATCGTTTCCCAGAATTTACCAGGAGAGAAGAGGTCATGGGGCATGGAACTAGCTAATAGACAGATGTCATTAGCAGGTCTCCTGTGGAAAGCCACATTGAATAGAATCAGCTCAGTGAGGCATCCAGGATTTGTCTTTGGGCTTTCATCTTTCTTCCTTCTCCATCCGAGAACATATTAACAATGCCTGGAGATATGCTCACCAGCTCTGATGAAGGTTAAAACCTATGTATTGTGTGATGTTTTACTCTTTTGGCCTTTTGGGGGGCCTACCACCCAGCTCCTAAATAAATCACACGTGGAGGGTTATTCATCGTTAGGAATGCCTGGCCTTAGCTTGGCTTGTTTCTTGCCAGCTTTTCTTAAATTATCCCAACTACCTTTGGCCTCTGGGCTTTTTCCTATCTTCTGTGTATCTTGCTTTCACTCTTACTCCGTGGCTGGGTGGCTGGGTGGGTGGCTGGGTGCGTGGCTGGGTGGGTGGCTGGGTGGCTGGGTGGGTGACTGGGTGGCTGGGTGGGTGGCTGGGTGCGTGGCTGGGTGGCTGGGTGGCTGGCCCCTGATGTCCTCCTCTCCTTGTTCTCTTGCTCCTTGTCTACCTCATTTCTCTTTTTGTATTCTCTGCCTGTCAGCCCTGCCTATCCTTGCTTCTGCCTTGCTATTGACCGTTCAGCGCTTCACTAAACCATCAGGTGTTTTAGACAGGCAAAGAATCACAGCTTCACAGAGTTAAACAAAGGCAGCATAAACAAAAACAACATAGCCTAATGTCCCATGCTTTAAACTTGCCCAACATAAAACTGTAGCATTTTGAAGCACCTTAAGAACTTAGTTCTAGTTTGATGAAGACAACAGTAAGAATCTCTCACTAGCTGAAGCTATTCTTTACATAATTATCAGGAAAAGCCTATTTGGTCATTTGTGAAGTTAATTTTCTTTTTCATTACTGGGCTTTAGCTCAGAGCCTCATGTAGGCCAGACAAGAGCTTATTACCAGTGAGCTGTATCACCAACCCTCCCTTGAAGCTGTGCTTTAGGAAGTACCAAGAGTGTCAACTAAAGTCAGTCTTTCCAGTGCTGTCTTCAGAGACAATGAGTGGAGAAGGGAAAAGGCCACTGTCTTGTGCTTTCACCATTTTGCAAAGTATTGTCTTCAATTCAGAAATCAGCTCTGAAATTAATTCTAAAAGTTGTGCTTCAAAGCAACTGGATCATTTGGGAGATTTAAATTAAAGCCACAATGAAATATCACCTCATTTTCGATGAGGATACAGAAAAATTGGAACCCTTTGTACACTCACCCTCCTGGTGACAATGTGAAACGGTAAAACCACTACAGAAAACAGTCTGGCAATTCCTCAAGGAACTAAACGTAGAATGATGGAAGATCCAGCAATCCCACTTCAGGGTGGAGATCCAAAACACTTGAAGGCAGAATCTTGAAGAGATATTCCTATACTCAAATCCAGATCAGGGTTATCGAATACTAAAATGTGGAAGAAACTCAAGCTTCCATGGAAGAATGAATCAACAAAGTGTAACAGTATGACAGCAGAGTATTGTTCAGCCCTGAAGATGAAGGGAATTCTGAAACATGCTAGAACATGCTAAAATAAACCAGTCAAAACTGTTGCATGATTTTATTCATGTCATGATCTACAGGTGTCAAATTAATAGAAGCAGAAAGTAGAGTGAGAGATTGAGAGAAGGATAATGAAAGTTTCAGGATGAGAAGCTCGATAGCAGCTGCATGACGGTGTGCAGGAACTCAATACTGTAAAATCTATGTTCTTAAAAGTGGTTAAAATGACCAATTTTACCTTACATGTAGTTTGCCACCAATAACCAATACTTTGGCTTCAGTAGCTATGTGTGTAAGGAAAGAAGGTAGTTGTCTAACACCAAGTTTCAGGTTCTCATATCAACAAAATGACTATGGTTCAAATCCACGGCTTGCTGTTTTAAAGCCACTGCAGTGAGCGGCATGCGCCAGCCTGCACACAAGCAGTCAAGAATGCTGAGTGAGAGGTTGGGTAGCTCAGTAGTAAAATACAGGCTCAGGAGACACAGAGCTCTGGATTCAATACCTGGAGTTCAGAAACAAACAAAACGCTGGAGTTAGACATTTGTAACTTATTTTAAATAAAATGTGGGAAGTCATAAAATTGGACTTGCTAATCCTTAAATTAAAAACTCTAAACCATTATTCATTTGCTTATGATTTGACATAATCTTGCCTAGAGAAGAGATATGACAAATTCTTTAAGTTTATGAATCCTTCCCAACTGGAATAAAGTCTAAGAATGCTTTTGTATATTTAAAATATTCCAATTAAAACATAAGAATAGGGTCTACTTTACAACAAAGGATATCTAAAAAACAAAACAGGGCATTTTAAAACTTCATTTAAACTTTGAGACTTCATTTAGGCTCAGAAGATTAAGATTCTTATTATCTAACTTTATTCTCACCCAGCACCATTATAATCACGGAATGCACGAAGCCCACTCTGCACCTTAAGAGGAATTCAAGATGATTTATTCCATGAAACACGTTTCTTATTATAAAGAACTCATTAATCACTTCTTCCACATATAATGAAAACTGCTATCATGAATTTTTCATTCATAGTACCCTGAAGTGACTAACTTTGAATTGCATTTTTCTAAAAAAAGAAAATGCTCAAGTATAATTATGCCTCTGAAGTGTGTACAGTTCATGGCCAACCTGTACCAAGGGGCTATTGATTCTTACAACCTATTGATCAAATTTTATAATTTACACATTTTAGAATCCTTGGCCATTTTACTGACCTAAAATGCTTCGTGGTTCTTTTCCTATCCCAAAGGTAATTACACAGAGAAGGAACCTTGAAGGTCACCCGGGCTCTTCCTCTTCTTTCTAAAATCGAGCCTGCCGGTGACCGCGGTGAGGAAGTCTTCTAAATCACTTCCGTTGCTGGGAAAACACCGTACGAGATAAGATTTGTAGTTGGTCAATAATAAGTGAATACCATTTTCTCCAAAAGAATGAAGCAGCAAGCCCACATCTCCAAATTCAACAGGAATGCATGCGGTTAAGTTTTATTAGTGTCCTTTAATGATATCCTGCATCTGACTTATACCGCAAGTCGGGTTTTCCGAGTAGTGATTGGCATTGTCTGAGATGTGCTGGCATGCAAGGCTCTCCCTGTCAACACTTCATTGCCTTCTAACCCACAATTTCACCCAAAAATGAAGAATTAAAGCAAATACATATCAAAGATGCACAATATACCTTTTCTCTAGGTCTATGGCTGGAATTGTAGTTCACTGGCCTTGGCTTTCTGTCTATCTACCCAGGACTACAAGGTCCTACCGAGGCCTTTTCAGTACTTACTGACCCTCAACATAAATTGTGCCAGAAAGGAGCGAGGCGTGAATTCTCAGAGAAAGATACTGTATGCAGCTGGGGAAATATAAAAACACTGTGTTCAGATCCTAAAGTGAAAATCCAACGATGACAATCCAACAGCTGAAGAGGTCTGGGCCTTAAGGCTACAGAATGAAGAGGTCACAGGAAGAAAAATCAGCAAGTGAAGAATCCGCTCCGGAAGTGAGATATACCTGGGCATTAATCAGAACAAGGCCTTCTAAGGAAAACTAAACACAGGATAAATGGAACGCTCTCTCTCTCTCTCTCTCTCTCTCTCTCTCTCTCTCTCTCTCTCTCTCTCTCTCTCTCTCTCTCGTGTGTGTGTGTGTGTGTGTGTGTGTGTGTGAGAGAGAGAGAGAGAGAGAGAGAGAGAGAGAGAGAGAGAGAGAGAGAGAGAGAGAGACAGTCGGCATATGGAACAGATGAGGTATACGCCGATAGAGAGCAAGGGCTCCGTGCTCCCTCGACTTATTTTTCCCTCTTCTTACATGCCACGCCTATTATTTACTGGTGTTTTTCTGATCAGCTGTAATCTTTTGAAGCAGCACCGCTTAATCTTGTAAGAACACAGGAATCACCTGGGCCTTCCAAGGGGCTGCGAGGAAGGAACACACTTTTGCATCCAGCCCTGAAAACGACTTGGGAGGACTGAGATGCGGGTTCTGATACCCGCGGGAGACCTCGGTCTGAATGCTAAGCAGGAAGCCGGGTCCAGACTGCAAGCAGGGAAAGCCTGACATCCACTGGCCGAACACAGCTCTCCAACATTGCACACGAGTGCCTAGGGCCTTAGACGTTATTTTGAAGGCCTGGTCTCACTCCCACGCACCCCCAGGTGATCCTAACTGGGAAGTTTGCCCTCAGTACCTCCACCCTTACGGGGTGGATCAGCCCAGGGGTCCTTGATTAGCTGGACTGGGGCAGCTCCGGCTAGTCTCAGACTGGTCTGGGCGGACGGACATCGCGCCCAGTGTCCCGGGCCCTCAATCCCAGGACCCCGAGGCCCCGAGGGGGACCCTTCTGAGCTCCGGAGTCGGCCCGCGGGGGCTCCCCGCACCGAGCCCCCTGGGCTTCGCCGGCCACGCATGCGCACGGTGGTGACCGGCCCGAGTAACTGACTGCGGCTCCCCCCACCGGAAGTGGGGCGCGACGCACCAGGAGCCGGGGATTGTAGCGTGGCGGCTCGCGCTTCCCTGGGCGCGCCATGGCACGGGCCAGAGCCTCCGAGGGGCTGCTCCTGCGCTCCGTCGCGCTGTGGCTCGCCCTCCTCCGCGCCAGCCCGGCGGCCGCGTCCAAGACAGTCACCGCACACTTGGCTGCCAAGTGGCCCGAGACCCCGCTGCTGCTGGAGGCCAGGTGGGTGCCCTGGGGCCTGGGTCCAGCCGAGCGCCGAGACCGGGGAATAGCGACGAGTGGAGGGACCCTGGCATCTCCATAGACATCCCCCTTCGGCAAGGGGCTGTATCTATCCCGCGTCCCCGGGACCAGGGTGTCCCCAAATTTGGGGTCCACTCAGGCCCCGAAGTCACTAGGATGCGTCTTCCCCTCCCACCCGTGCGTCCCCTTAGATCTACCGTCCTCCGGGACTGCGCGTCCCCACTGCCCCGGCGGCTAGCACTGACTCCCCGCAGATCCAGCGCCTCCTAAGACCCCAGGACCCCCTGGGACCTAGAGTACCCTCAGATCCGGCGTCCCTCGGCGGCGTCTTTTGTCAGGTGGCTTCTTGCTCCCTCCCTCGGTGTCCCCAGGCACCTGGAGCATCACTGCTCAGGGCAGTCGCTCTACACAACTCCGCCACTCACTTGCCCCACCCGCTCGTGATTTTTAAAACTTCTCTGTCTTCGTGTCCCTGTGTGTCCTACCGACGTGGAAGAAGGACGGCACAGTTTAACGCAAGCTCTCTGCAAAGTTCTGGTTAGCAGATTGTGTTTGAAGCTCCTAGTTTTCTCGTTACACTTTTTGACTTGTCTCATTCCCAAGTTTGCGGTGGGATGGTGAGGCAGCTTTTCAGCGATAACCCCCCACCACCACACACACATCATCCATGGGGATTTGTTACTCATTCTGTTTAGTTACCTAGCAGAAAACAGACGTCTTTACTGGATTTTACCCTTTCAAATTCCGGTGAACAGAAACAGAAATGCTGCCTCTTGTGGCTTGCGGTGGCAAACCTTTGTAATCCGTGCAGAGCAGAAGGGTTGTAAATTCATGAGTATGTGGCCAGCCTGAGGCTATAAAAGGAAACTATCTGTTTTTTTCCTTTCTATTGGGCATAAAGTTCTGTAACTGTTGATGTGTTTATAAAGCAGCATCCCATGGTTCTAAAAATGAAACCCCATCACACTGTATTATCTTCTATTTACTGGCTGCTAGCAACAGTTTTTACTGAATAAATTATTAAAGCTTCCTCTAGTCCATAGTGTCTCCTAGCAGTGCCTGGACTTGGTCACACACTTAGTTCCCAGCTGCCAAATTTCTTTTTTTGAACTGTTAGTTGCATTGTCTGCTTTTTTATTTTTTGCAAATTCCAGATAGAATGTTCCTTAAAGCCCTTCACAAGGTAGTCTGGGTCAAATTTGCCACCCTTGTTACTTGTGCTGTGTTGAATGAGATTCCTACAAAAGTATGTCCACATCCTAACCACGCCCCCCCCCCCAAAATCTGCAAATGACACTTTGTTTAGGTCAAAAGTCTTTACAAGTCTAAGTGAGAATATTGGGGCATTTTTAATTATCTTGGTGGGCCCAAGTCCAATGTCAGAAGACAGATAAAAATACTTAAGGAAAAGGCCATGCAAAGATTGAGTTGGAGATTGGGTTAAACAGCCTCAATTCACAGAACAGCTGGAGCCACTAAACTCCCAGAGGCGAGGAGTCTGTTCAGAGCCTTCAGAAGAAGGGCTGCCCTGCCAGGGGCTTGATGTAGGACTTCTGGCCTCTAGAGTCGTGAGAGAGTAAGTCTGTAGTGTTTGAAGCCACAATGGTTTTGGCAGTTTATTATAAGAGCAATTAAAAAAAAATAGTTTGGTACCAAAATGTGGGATTTCAATGCAACAAGAATCCCAAACTGTTAAGAAGTAGCTGTGGAGCTGGGCGAGGAGAACTTTAAGAAATGTAGACAAGGACTAGACAGCTGTGAAAGACTTCCCAAATAATAGTGGTGATTCTGATAAGGACTCGAGGGTGTGGTAGAACCAGATGCTGTTACTTTGGAGAATCATAATCTTGAACAAAATATTGATGAAATATGAATATTGAAAGTAGTTCTGGGAAGAGTTCAAACGGAATGTATTATTGAAAGCAAGAAAAAGATGAGTCTTGTCATATACTGACAGCACTAGGTAATGTAGGTTCAACCGCTTGTGAACACCACCTCGGAAGCAATAAACTGGGCAGAAATTGCCCAGGAGACTTGAGGAGACTTCCAGGCAGCAGTCAAGATGCCACCTCAGCGCTCTTTGCTGGGTGTGTCGCAGAACAAGGAGAGAAACACTTTGCTTTCTGGAAATTTGGAACCTGTTTGTATTGGAGATCATGCAAAAACCAGGAACCGTGAATTGTTCTAGAGAGATGGCCAAGAGTCAGGCTGACAGCTGAGTTAACTGTTGGCTGAGTAGAGGCAGGTGATTCCTGGACCTGTTCGTTCATTTCAAGTGAAACTGGTCTAAAGACGGCAACTCTGGATCCACCTGAGTTCCTAGAGCAGTGCTGTGCTCAGGAAAGCAAGTATAATCCAGTCCTGTCTTACTGTGACTACACAGTGCACGTTGAGCATCCCGAATCCTGAATTCTAAATGGTGTTGACAGTGTCAACATTCCTCCAACGTGGAAAATTCTACACCTGACCTTATGGGACAGAATCAAAACGCAAGTGCATTAAAAATATTGTATGACTTTATCTTCAAATAAATTAAATAAATAAAATAATTAGACTTTCGTCTCTTCCCCAAAGTAAGAATTTTGCATAGGCAAATATTCCAAAACCTAGAATAGGAACTGCTTATTCCTATTATTATTCCTATTATTCCTATTGAATATACTGCTCAGGTATATTCAAGTTGTGCGTTGTTCTACACCTTGTCAAGTCCACTGAGCCTCAGATGCTGTTCTTTATCTAAAATTCTGTACTATCCCAGGTTTGTGTCATATCCTAGTTAGTATTGCTTCAACTTTTTAAATCTTGATTTTTATTTTTAAGTCATCAAGATGGACATTTTAAGGTGTTTTGCATGCTCTTCTATGCTGGACTAAGTAACACTTCATTTTATCTGAAAGGTCTTTAAAGACCTTTACCTTTTTTCTTAAAAAATTGGAGATTATTTGGGCTTTAAGCCCAAAGACCTTGTACAGTGTAACAATTTTTGTTCATTTTTGTATTAGGATTTTTGTTTTAAGTAATATTGTCTATGTAAATAAAGAGTTAAGTTTACTATTTTGGCTTTTGAACTTCTTGGTTTTTATTTTTATATATGCTATCCTTTGATAATTTCACATATCTGTAAAATGAATTTTGACCGTATCTATTCCCTGTTCCTTCCCCAAATCCTCCTGGAGTCCCCACCCATGTCCTCTCATCTAAGAAAAATTAGCACACTGATAAGAATCACTGCCACTGACGTGTGCATGGTGTCGGCCATCGCCTGAGCTTGGACAGCCTAGGAGCCGTACCCTTGAGTACAACTGGCTCTCCCCACTGCAGAAGCCATGAGTTATCTGCCAGAAGCTTCTCAGCTTGGACTGGGGCCTGTGAGTCCTGTTTTTGTCCATGCTGGAAAGTTAACCAGCTTGATGTTGTGCAGCCACAGCAACCGTGAGTTTGAGTTCAGAGGTCTTGTGTCCAGAAGTCGGTTTCACAGCAGGGATCCTCTGCCTCTGTCTTCCTATTTTCCACCTGTTTCTCAGTGTTCCCTGGACGTTTAGGGAAGTGGTAAGGATAGTCTCTCAAGGACGAGCACCCACAGATGCTCACTCTTTATACTTTGACCAGTGTTCAGTCATTGCATTAACTTCCACTCACAGAGAAGCAGAGTGCTTCTCTGATGAGGATCTGGGAAATGCACGAACGGCGGTGTGAAGGAAATGTTGAGAAGGCTGTTTGATGCTCTGTCCATTTAGTGAAGCAGTGCTGGCTTCTCCCTAGGGCCTATAACATGCCCCCAAGTTCCAAGTCTCTGCAAGGTCTATAGTATCAGGCACGAGTTTCCTCCTCTGGAGCGGGCCTTAAATCCAGACAGAAAATTGTTTATTAGCCCCTAATGCTGACGCTGCTGTTGAAACAGTGGGCCACTTTTCCAGACTGCTCGTCATGCATGTGCAGAGGTCACCAGTGGTTTTCTCCCCAAACAGCCTGCAGTTTGGTTTCTCCATGTCTGTGTCAAAGTCTTTTGTTTCTTCAGCAGTAAGGTTCTGTATATTATTTCTATGGAGTACTTAGAGTACCAGTTCTGTTGATGAACAATGGGTGATTTGTTTATTTACCTTTAATGCTCTTATTTTTGTTACCTTAGGGGTATTTCATGTAGAGTGAAAAACAAATTACAAATTCTAAGTTGTCAATAAGGAAAAGCCAGAAGTAATACACAGTGTTGTCTTCTTAGCATAATTTATATATGTATATGTGCATATATAATTACCCCAGGTGAGAAGGTCAATTTATTTTCATATTGTGTTACATAAATTGATATCAGTAATTTAGCATTAGTTTGGGGGGTTTGTAATAAAACATTATTTTGTTCTACAGTATAATTTATAGTATCTAAACTAATTTTGTTTTTATTTATTCATGGGTCATTTTTTTAACAGTGAGTTTATGGCAGAAGAAAGCAATGAAAGGTTTTGGCAGTTTGTGGAGACAGTGAGAGAGTTAGCAGTTTATAAACAAACAGGTAAGTGATGTACACATTTTAGCATATGAAATTTATACTTACATGCATGCATTAGATATATTTTAAGTGGTAATAGTTAAATATGAATGCAAATTGTGTTAGTGATTCTGAACATTAAATTGAAGGTTGGGCATGTAGTTCTGTTGGTAGAGTTGGTGCGTAGCAGGCAGGAAGCCCTGGTTTGGATCACCAGCATTGCCAAAGAAGCAGGCTCGATGGTGCGCTCTGGCTAGCCCATCGTGTGGTGCAGAAAGAAAGAAGCAGGCTTGATGGTGCGCTCTGGCTAGCCCATCATGTGTGGTGCGGAAAGAAAGAAGCAGGCTTGATGGTGCGCTCTGGCTAGCCCATCGTGTGGTGCGGAAAGAAAGAAGCAGGCTTGATGGTGCGCTCTGGCTAGCCCATCATGTGTGGTGCGGAAAGAAAGAAGCAGGCTTGATGGTACGCTCTGGCTAGCCCATCATGTGTGGTGCGGAAAGAAAGAAGCAGGCTTGATGGTGCGCTCTGGCTAGCCCATCATGTGTGGTCCGGAAAGAAAGAAGCAGGCTCGATGGTGCGCTCTGGCTAGCCCATCGTGTGGTGCAGAAAGAAAGAAGCAGGCTTGATGGTGCGCTCTGGCTAGCCCATCATGTGTGGTGCGGAAGGATGAGAAGATCAAGGTCATTCTGTAATAAACTGGGTCAGATGTCAACCTGGCTGCACCAGACCTTGTCTCAAAGAAAGAAAAACCCTCTCCAAAGTTGAAAAGATGATTTAATAGAAAGTGTGCTGCTTGTCGTTATATCAGCTTGACCCAGCTACAGTCATCTGTACAGAGGGAACCTTCATTGGAAAAAAAAATGTCCCAACTCAGATTAACCTATGGGTGAGCCTGTGATGCATTTTCTCAGTAAATACCCAGCCCATTCGGGTTGTTCCAGCCTCAGGCAGGTGGTCCTGGGATATAAATGAAAACAGGCTGGTTCTGGGCATGGTGGATGAGGCCAGACTAGTTGACACAGAAAATTCAAGTCAACCAAGGCTACATAAGTAAGACCCTGTCTCAAAAAGGGGAAGAAGGAAGGGAAGGGAAAGGGGGAGAAAAAGAAGGGAAGGAGGGAGAGAGCAGGAGGGGGAGGAAAAGAAAAAGAGGAAGAACAAAAAAAGAGAAAGAGAGAAAGGCATAAAGGAGGTAAAGAAGAAAGGAAGGAATGGAGGAAGGAAGAAAGAAAGAAGGGAGAGAAAGAAATAGAAAAGAAAGAGAAAGCAAGCAAGCAAAGCAATCCTTGGGGAGCAAGCCTATAAGCAGCTCTTTTCTGTTGTCTGTTTGTTCATGGTCTCTCTGCTCAGGTTCCTACCTCTAGGTTCCTGCCCACATTTCTGCCCTGACTTTCCTTCATGAAAGTCTGTGATCAGGACATGTAAGCTGCAACTGACCCTTTTCCTCCCCAGATTGCTTTGGGCCACTGTGCCTTAGCACAACAATAGAAACCCTAAGACACTGTTCTCAGCATTCATTTCTAAGGTACAAAGCCTGTAGGAAAACTCAAACAGTAGTGAGTGTATATTAAAGAAAAAAATCAAAATTGTTGAGTTATTTAACCAAAATTTCCTTGAAATAGTATTAGCTTTGCATCTAGGATTTTAATAGACTTTGAATAGGCTACAGTAGAAGTGAGCAGGGAGAACAGAGAATGCTCACATGTGCTCTGTGAATGCCCTTCGCCTGAGTCAGTTAACCTGTGAGGACACGTCCTTATCATTTAAAATGTAAAGATCACACATACTGTTGTATGTTCTGTGAGTTTGGACAAATGTTTATTGGCCTTGCTTTAGTTTTATTACCAGTATATTTTTGCTTTTAAACTCTTAAAGATATTTATTTTCTGTAGTTGCCCTAAAAAGTCAGATGTGCTTTCATCTATCTATAAATTATTATTTTATCTATAAATTACTATAAATAGTAATTACATTTTAAAGTATATATATTAATGCATACATTAATGTAGTTTTAGAGAATGTTAAAACATCAAAGTTATTAAATGTAGATTTAGCAACAGACACTATGGGGCTAATCTAAAGGAAAGTTTTTTAAGATTTATTTTTTCTTATATATAGTGTTCTGCATTCAAGTTCATGTGCAGGCCAGAAGAGAGCCCCAGATTTATTATAGTGGTTGTGAGCCACCATGTGGTTGCTGGGAATTGTAGTCAGGACCTCTGGAAGAGCGGCCCATGCTCTTAACTGCTGAGCCTTCTCTCCAGCCCCAAGGAAAGATGTTTTCTTTATGAAACAAAGTAGATGACAAGAATATAGACTCCATAAACATGAAACCCTTAACCATCTACACAGAAAACTTCTTACTCTAGGTGAACAGGTTTCTTTGTACTCAAGTAAAAGTGGAAGTTAATTAGTTACATGTTAATTTGCTGCGGTTTGTTTGGCTCAAGCAACTTTTAAATTTAGCAATTTTTTTTTTGGTTTTTCGAAACAGGGTTTCACTGTAGTTTCTAGAGCCTGTCCTGGAACTAGCTCTTGTAGACCAGGCTGGCCTCGAACTCACAGAGATCCGCCTGCCTCTGCCTCCCAAGTGCTGGGATTAAAGGCATGCGCCACCACCGCCCGGCTTAAATTTAGCAATTTTTATTTAATTAGAAATATTTTAAAAAATAAAGAGGTCAGGCATTCCTTTAATGGCATTTTAAGTAAAATATTTCTAAAACCTAGTGATTTTCTTCTTTTAAAAACTGCTTCCCTGATAAACGTTAGAATTTAAAAACCATTATTTTTGTATTAAGTGATGTTAGACACTGCTAAAGGATGAGTAAATGCAATGTATGTATTCAGTACTTTACAGTAGGTGGCAGCAGCTGAACACTTGTGCGTGCTCTAAGGTACACAGTGTGCGGACACGGATGGCACCTAGTCAGCTAGAGCAGAGCTTCTTGAACATTCTCTACTTGTGACCCTTTTTTACTCAAGACATTTTCACATGACCCTTCATTTCCAGCATATAGGGATAGAACCAAAGAACCAAATGCTTGATAATAAATTGTAAGGAAATTGATTTCAAAACAAATTAGGCATACATATAATTTTACCATTTATTAGAGAGGAAAGAAAATTTGAAGTTGAAGCTGATGAAATAGATGTAATTATTTGTCTAAGAAACAATCCAAAGATACACGAATTTATTACTTCCATGCCAAAGAATGATGATGAGAAAGCATTAAGTTTCAGAGCTGGGGGATAGGTCACTTAATAGAACACTTTCTGCTGAAGCATGAGAGCATGGTTTGTGAATGAAAACCTTCCCTGTGTTCCATGACTGTAATCTCCAAGACAGGAGGATCCCAGGGGCTTGCTGGGTAGCCAGCCTGGCCTGCCAGAGAGGTACCGACCAGTGAGAGACCTTGGTTCACAAATGAAGTGAAAGTAACTGAGACGTAACACTTAAGGCTGTGCTCTGATAACCACACATGGGTGCTTGTACATACATACACACACGTTCATGCACACACAGATATATGAACATACTGTATTCTATAACTAATCCATTGCATTTCTACAAGTGCATAAAATGTGTGTTAAAAACACTGCAATTCATAACACTTGGTAGTCTACATTCTGAGCTACTACTTCAGGAAGCATTCTTTGGCCTTGCCTGGCACAACAGAATTCTCAGAGTGTTAAAGTCGGGTAAGTGCTACATCTCTGAGGACATTAAACTATGAAGAGAGTAGTCAACAGCTGACTGCACTGGCCAACAATAAGTGTAGGTTTGCATATATTAGCACTCAATAGACAAAGCTTGCGCACAGTGTAAGAAGATGGAGAGAAATTGGAAATGACCTGCAATTTACTTAGTGTGCATAAACTCAATTGTTTTAATAGCATAAAATAGCCTGATCCCTCTATTCCATAATATAGATGATTTTGTTAGTTATAAAGTATAGGTATTACATTCTGTTTCTTTAAATTGTGCTCTTTGGTGATTTCACACATGCGTGTAATGAGTTCTAGTTATTGCCCCCCTTGTTCTCACTCATTACCTCTGAAACCTTTCTCTCTGAAAAGCCGCGCCCACTTCCATGACTTTTCTGTGTGTAACTGTGGGTGGAGGAAAGAACACACAGATAAAAGATTCCTTCTGGTTCATCTCCATTAGCACCTCTAGACTGTCCTCAGCTTTCTTCCGTTCTCTCCTGCCTACCCTAACCCCAAAATTAAATGGCCTTTGTATCCCAAAGTTTTAAAACAGAATTTAAAAGCCAATCTT
Organism: Arvicola amphibius; assembly: GCF_903992535.2. Taxonomy (NCBI): domain Eukaryota; kingdom Metazoa; phylum Chordata; class Mammalia; order Rodentia; family Cricetidae; genus Arvicola; species Arvicola amphibius. The sequence continues at coordinate 4,906,740 of NC_052059.1, forward strand.
CTCTTTCATGTCTAGAGAACAGCTTAGAGAAAGGAAGCAGTTTCTCAGTGTGCCCCATCTCTAGACAAAACTGATACTTCATGATGAAAGTCTGTAGAAGGAGCGGCGGGCCGCTTCCCGCCGCCCAGCTCCCGGATGGCTACCTGAAATAACACACAAATTGTATTCTTTTAAACACTGCTAGGCCCATTAGCTCTAGCCTCTTACTGGCCAACTCTCACATCTTGATTAACCCATTTCTATTAATCTGTGTAGCACCACGAGGTGGTGGCTTACTGGGAAAGATCTTAACCAGCGTCCATCTTGGAGAGGAGAGCTATGGTGTCTGCCTGAGGCATCTGCCTCATTGCCTTCTTCCCAGCATTCTGTTCTGTCTACTCCGCCTATCTAAGCTGCTGTCCTATCAAAGGCCAAGGCAGTTTCTTTTTGTTTTTTTTTTTTCAAGACAGGGTTTCTCTGTAGCTTTGGAGCCTGTCCTAGAACTAGCTCTTGTAGAACAGGCTAGTCTCGAACTCACAGAGATCCGCCTGCCTCTGCCTCCCGAGTGCTGGGATTAAAGGCGTGAGCCACCACCGCCCGGCAAGGCAGTTTCTTTATTAACCAATGAGAGTAACACATAGACAGATGACCCTCCTCCATCAAAAGTCAGGTTAGAATTGTGTTTTCTAGAATATTGTGGACATGGTGAATATACTTGGCTTGCTGCACCAAACTTGGTGTACTTTATATCTTTTTTTTTCTTTTTTTTCTTTTTTTTGTACTTTATATCTTTTCAGTCATATTATTGCTTGCTTTAGTATGCTCCTCCCCCTTCAACTGCACATTGAATCTAACCCATCCTGTTTAATAGCCACACCGTTGGAGTGTATTAAAGTGCATATAGATTCTGTCAGGGGCCATGAGAGTGAAGCGTGACAACAAGTGTCCTATTTCCCCCGACTTGAGGAATAGTTATCTGATGGAGCTTAATCCTGCACAGGAAAGGCCTGCAGGACCAGCAACTCTGGAAACTGTTGCTCACTGTTGCTAAGGCAGCTGGGTGCCTCCTCGATACCTGCATTGTAGTGTGATGTGTATGTGTAATCCGTGATTACATCTCAATCTTATGAGTACATGTGTCTGTGGGTGGTCAGGTCAGGAAGATGACTTTTCATTTGGCTGTATAATTTTAATATAGAAGGTATCTATTAGGATGTGCTTCAAACTAGATCTCTCTGTCCCATGAGGACTGTAGACACTTCAAAGTCTGCCGCGGTCTTGTGCTCAGACTGACTGCACACCATCATCTCACTTTCACCTCAGAGCGAGCGAGCTCACACTAGACTAAAGGCTTTTTGTAAACAGATCACAAGTTTAAAACCTTAGAGCTATGCGCGAGGTCAGCTGCAGACGTCCAGCCAAGATTACTAAGAAAAGGATGCCAATTCTTTGCTTGCCAGTCTGCTAACAAGGAAACTATGTCTCAAAGCTTATCTCACTGGCTCTGTACCCCGCCTCTGGTCAGTCTCACTCCTGTAACCTTTGACCTTTGTGCTGCCATGGTAAATGCCTTGGGTCAGTATAGTTTACCCTAGGGATGTGCTTTTGACCAATGAGAGGTAATCTTGTAATTTCTTCATCGTTTCAAGGCTCTGTGAAGAAGAGCTTTGAGGCTAGAGAAGAAGCCAGGAGAAGTCAGGAGAGGACAGGAGAATGAGACTAGAAGTAGAACAATAGAGAGACTGATCCAGAAGAGCACACGTGATAGTTTGTTGGCTCGCCCTCAGGTAGCTAGAGGAGAAAGGCCTTTTGCTTATTGTAGAGTCCGATTCTGAACCCTGAAGAGAGTCTTGGCACCGGACTGCCAAGGCTTTCATTAAGATCCCAAATAGATTTTAAGGGCAAGATTTTTTTAACCATATCATTCTTTTGATTTCTGAGGAAATACTGAAATAGACAAAATAATTATTTCTTTAGCAGCTTACCAAAACTTAAAATATGATAATTTGACATTAATTCAATTAGCACGATAGGAGGGATATGCCAGTATGCTGAATATAAAATGCTAACATCTTTTTCTCTTTGTAGAATCAGATTATTCTTACTACAACCTAATCCTGAAGAAGGCTGGACAGTTCTTAGACAATATACACATCAACCTCTTGAAGTTTTCTTTCTGTTTAAGGGCATACTCCCCGACTGTTCAGATGTTCCAACAGGTAAAAACGCCCCAAGAAGTACATAGTGAGGGTAAATACCACAGTATATGTTGAACTACTTAAAGCGAACATCATTGACTCAGTGTGTTCTACAGATGCGTATTTCATTCCATAACCTGTTGATTTTATCACCATCGATGTCATTGACTCTAATTGGAAAAAAAGAAATACTGTTGATTTGGAGTTAGGAAAGCATGAAAATACAGTGCCAGAAAAATTACTTATACTAAAAATTTAAATTCTTGCATGCACGTCTTCTACAATAAAGTTGATTTTATTAAATATTTCTTCAATTCTACTCACAGAAAATATTTTGCATTAATTAGAACAGTAACTTGATAGTAAAAGATGAGTTGTTTTAGCTGAAAACAGACAGGATTTAAGATGGTGTGCAAATGACGAGCTACTGTGACAGCATTGCATTTGCCTTGCAGGTTGCTGCTGCTGAGCCCCCACCAGACGGATGCGGTGCATTTGTGGTTGTGCATGGCAAGCACACCTGCAAAATTAGTGAGATTAAGAAGCTGCTGAATAAGGCTACGTCAAGGTAAAGTAACACAATAGAGAAGTGCTTAGTGCAGAAGAGAACTGGAATAGAAATTTTAATACTCTGAGATATTCAAAGATATCTGCATGAAGCTTTTTATCTTTTGAAGCCCTTTTATAAAGATTAAAAAAAATGTTGTAAGTAATCTTGAGGACACTAGGAATGTTTTTATTAGAGATGTGTGAGGACAAATCTGCCACCCACCCTCCTTCCGTGCTCACACCTTGCACATGTATCAGATGCTGTACGTGTGTCTGAATTTCTGTGTAAGGAAAACTGCCAAAAAATAGTGGCCTAAAGCAGTAATTGCTTTCTAAGAAATCTGAGCATTTCTTTCACCTAGTCTTATTTTATCTGGTTTCTTTTCTACTGTATCCTAAATATTTAAGTGGCCTGTGCCTCAGAAACTGAAAGGGTGAAGTAAATGATAGCAACTAACTTTATAGTAAAGGTATAATTTATATAATTTACTAGAAACTGTGAATAGCTAGGCCAGGGCCTGGACATGAGCTGTCAGAATGTGTGGACAGGTAGTGCAGACAGATCTGCAGGGCTCCTCTCCCTCCTGAGCCTTCCCCAAGGATCTCATTCATAGTTCTTGGTGTGAAACACTGATTTTGATGGAGGTCTACATTATAGTCCTTTAAGTATTTGGAAACTGTTTTAAGGGAATATGAACTATAGTGAAAATTTGCTTTAATTAAATATAAAATTTAATTGATTAAAATTATAATTAAAATTTTGTTATTTTATTGACAATGAATCTTAGTGGAAAGTAAAACATTTTTAATGGTTCATTTTGGATAAAACAAATTTCTTCTTTTTCTATTGCTATTTTCCTGTTTCCGTACTTATGTACATTATGAGTTCTCTGATAGAAGAAAGTATGAAATATCAGGTAGATGTTGGATACGCTGTTGACTCTCACTGCTTTTGAAAGTCTGTATTGTTTCCGTTTTAGACCCAGGCCTTTCCTATTTGAAAGAGATCATAAGTTTCCCACAGGCAATGAGAACTTACCAGTGATTATTCTCTATGCAGAAATTGGGACAAGAGAATTTGCTGAATTTCACAGAGTATTGTCTAAGAAATCTAAAAATGGTAAAATTCTGTATGTTCTCCGCCACTATATTAAGGTACATACTTTGTGTTATTACTGGTTTGTTTTACCAATATTAGTAATTTGTGTTATGCTCTTCTTTTCTGGCCCAGACTAAAGGTTTGTCTATTTTATTCATCTTCTGTGTGGAAGCCCTTTGGTTTCAAGGTTGCTCTGGGGTCTGATCTTTCTGCTTCAGCGGTGCACATTCTGCTCCAGTGTCTGCAGCTCCTGCCCTTTGTCTTCATGAGTTTTGTTTCCTTGTGCACGCCTGTTTCTTTAGCCCTTAGGTTTCTGTATGTAGATCTTTTTTCTTTGTTACTGCTATAAACATTTACATAGCTCTAAGAATTGCTCTAAGTTGATGTAAAGCATTATAGAACATCATATTTTAGGGAGAAATGAGCAGAGCCTGGGCTGCCCCAGCCATTTTCTCCACGTCTCGGGATGCTAAATCGAAGAGGATGTTGCAGTTGTTCTAATAGTTACATGTTAAAGACAAACAGCGAGCAGCTGTGGTGCAGAGGTCATCTGTAGGTTTATCTATCCCATTAATCATATATGACTAAAGTGTTTTTCCAGTGCTCCTCACTATTCTTATCTTTAAAAATTTTATTCTTTGAGTTTAGTTAAATCAAAGCTATTTACTAGTAATGAGGAAATCTTGTTAAGTAATCTTATTTTTTGGTAAACTAGAATATAGATATTTTAATAGTCCACATGAAGATTAAAATATATAGCAAAAGCATAGGTTCATTGAGTATATATGTTTTGTAAATATTAATATATTTCAGTCATTAATTCTTCACGTGCCTCTATGTCAAGTATTATTTACAAGGCAGTAATATAGAAACAGTGCCTTTTTCAGGAACCTAAATTTTAGTGGCAGGAGGTGAATAACCCATAGTATATTATGTTAGATGATAATAAAGTATTTCAACAAAAACGTGAAGATAAAGGAGGCTCAAATGACGGGACTGGAGTGTGCATACAAAGCATTCTGTGTAGCTGATCTTCTTGAAAGTAGAAATTCTCAGTCATTTTCCTTTCTCTGCCAGAATAGATGTATATTCATCAGTGGCAGTAACACACTGTGGGTGTAATTCTATGCTCGGTGAAGCAGACCAGAGATAAGAGCCACATTCAAATAAATGGATTCAGGAGATAAAAGTAGATATTTATCTTATTTATCTTCACCATGCTAATATGGCTGCCATAAGATGTGCATGTCTTTTGAGGATCTGTCTTAAATATTCTTTGGATAATATAACCAAAAATATACTTCTATAGGATCATAGTAACCATGAGGATGCTTTGTATCATTAAATTATGGCCTTCTAGTTAATGAATGACGTCGTATACACTCACAGTACTATGATACAAATTTAATCAACATGTGTTTTTAATGTAAATAGACTTCTCATGCTTCCTTTTGAGCAGATGCCCCTTTTGTGGGGAAGACATAGAAATAAGATTTTTCATAGCCCTCTTGGTCTACGAGCTCTTCAGTTCACAAATCCAAGCTACAAACGAGGAAGTACATACAAATACAAATTTAATAAACATTTTTCTTTTATTATACAGGAGACAATAACTTTTTAGTACCTATAATAGACATTGGTTATATGGAATTGCATTTCCTTATGAACTCTGACAAGATATGTGGCTTTATGACTTGAATATTCTAAGCTCCCAGCTACAATTTTGTTTGGGGATAGCTACATGAAATTGAAAACTCTTTAGAACATTTTCAAATTTTCATATTAGTAATTATAAATAACTCACTTTCTACATGCTATATCTAATTGCAGTGTTCCTAAGATACTAGAAAATCAAATTTTAGTGTGAGCAGCAGTTCTAAGTACTGTGTATCTAAAGGTTATTCATACATGTTACTATTTGAAAGTAAAACAGGCCAAGAAATAGGCACTCTGCTAATAAGCTTAATCTTAAGGCTAATAAAAATATTAGGGAAAAGCAATAGAGTAAAGGGATGGTATACTCCTGGGGTTTCCTGTAGGCAGAGACTGCTTGTTCGTTTCTGGCCACCCAGACCCAAAATAATCACACAGAAACTATGTTAATTACAACACTGCTTGGCCAGTCTTTTAAGCATATTGCAAACTATCTTTTATATCTTAAATTAACCCATTTCCATTATTTTGTATTTTACCATGAGTTTCGTGGTTTACTAGTGAGGTTCCCAGGTGTCTGTGTCCTTGGGAGGCTACATGACTTCTCTCTGACTCTACCTTGTTTCTCCCAGCATTCCATTCAGTTTTCCCACCTCGTTCTATTCTGCCCTAGCCACAGGCCAAAGCAGCTTCTTTATTAACCAATGATAATAAAACATATTCACAACATACAGAGGGGAATCCCATATCAGTTTCCTTCCCTCCGGTCCATCCATACACTTCCTCTCTCACATGTAGGAGCACCAAACTGTCCCTGTGCAGACTGGGGTTCAAAGACACATGGCTTCTTCTAAGAATTTAGTACACTTAGACAAATTAAAACCAGTTTTCTAACCTATGGAACAGAAAAACAGACGATGATGGTTACCATATGGAGGTGGGACTTTCAGGATGGAGGACGAATGAAACTTCGACATCTTCCTGAAAGTCATCTGCATTGCCTCCTACAAGGGGAAACATGACTTGCCTTGTTTGCTGGAGGACTCTCCAGGGACACTAAAAATTCTGATAATCCAAATATTGCAGATAACTCAGGTATGGTCAACTGTAGCCACTCTTTACTTTGTAGCCTTTGGAATATTTTAGTCATTGAGATACTCAAAGAAGGATCTAAGCAGGGTTTTTAAGGCACTAAGCACTAAGTGTTTTATTGTCTGTCTGTCTGTCTGTCTGTCTGTCTCTGGTTTCTGTTATTTACTTTTGCTTACTCTCTGGCTGTCTGGAGCCAGCGAGTCTTATGGAGGTGAAGGAGAGAAGTACACTTTGCTGCACTGGAGCCTCTGTTAACTCTCTGGAGCTATGACCAGAAAATACCTTTTCCATTTAAAAATACTGAAAAGTCATGACCAAGTTTTTAGTAAGGAAGATGTCATCAACAAAATTCTGGTTCTTTGGTAAACTATGTAGAGAGTCTGAGTGCCCCCCCCCCCGATAATAATCATGCATGGTGGTTAAAACTTTTGTGTTGGGCAGGGCTGTAGCCTGGTGCTGGAGTACTGCCCCATCCGTGCATAGCCCTGGGCTCAAGCCTCAGCGCCCAACCACACGCACACATGTGTACCTCCAGTATCAGTGATTCGCTGTAGAACCCTAATATGACATGGTACTAAGTTTAATGAAAGACACCTAATTGTCTCCTGTTTTTCTAAATGATTTGAACAGAAGCCAAGTTCACAGAAAATGCTCTTATCTGGCTATGGAGTGGAGCTAGCGATTAAAGATACAGAATACAAAGCATTGGATGATATCCAAGTGAAAAGTAAGATTTCTGATGTTTAAATAAGGCTCCTCTGTGTGCTTTGACAATGGTGTTCATGTAAACAGTGTATTTGGCCATGCCCACTTCCTCCACTCTCCCCTCCAGTTCCGCCTAGATAAGATCACCGGGCAAAAATTGGGAACTTGGGGGTGAGGTGAGACGGGGCCAAGGGGAGATGGGGAGAGAAAAGTGTGAAGGGGAGAATGGGGAGAGCTCGGGGGAATGGGATGCTTGGGATACAGGAAGGGTGGATATAGGAGCAGGGAAGCATATATCTTGTCTACTTCCAATATCCAGGAGGATTACTATATGTTTTTCTTTGGGTTCACCTTCTTATTATCTTCTCAAGGATCCTGAATTATAGGCTCGATGTCCTTTAATTATGGCTAGAAACCGATTATGAGTGAGTACATCCCATGTTCATCTTTTTGGGTTTGGGTTACCTCACTCAGAATAGTGTTTTCTATTTCCATCCATTTGCATGCAAAATTCAAGATGTCATTGTTTTTTACCGCTGAGTAGTATTCTAACATGTATATATTCCACAGTTTCTTCATCCATTCTTCCACTGAAGGGCATCTAGGTTGTTTCCAGGTTCTGGCTATTACAAATAATGCTGCTATGAACATAGTTGAGCAAATGCTTTTGTAGTATGATTGGGCATCTCTTGGGTAAATTCCCAAGAATGGGATTGCTGGGTCCTGGGGTAGGTTGATCCCGAATTTCCTGAGAAGCCGCCACACTGCTTTCCAAAGTGGTTGCACAAGAGTGCATTCCCACCAGCAATGGATGAGTGTACCCCTTACTCCACGTCCTCTCCAGCATAGGCTATCATTGGTGTTTTTGATTTTAGCCAATCTGACAGGTGTAAGATGGTATCTCAAAGTTGTTTTGATTTCCATTTCCCTGATAGCTAAGGAGGTTGAGCATGACCTTAAGAAAGCTCAAGTGCAGTTTGTGCCCCATATATCCTTGGGTATGTGGCCTGGTATGGGAGTGTCACCCACGTCACCCACTCACTAGTGGAGCACTCTCAAAGAAAAGTAGCGCTCCCTTTCCCAGCAGCTCCCCTCAGCTGGGAGATGTGCGGTTCCTAGCCCATCAGAGCCAGAGCTCCGTTTCCCTTTCTGGTCCATTCATGGTGTGCCTTTGCTGAGAAAGTTTGCCTCCTTTGTCAAAGTTGTCCATTTGACTTTCTCTTTTCCTACCAAGTGTGATATTTATCATTAGTATCTTTTTCCAGATATCTATCCCATCAGAAATCATAATAGACAGCAAAGTTTACCCAGTGATTGGATTCAGCCAGTATTTGGCCAATGTATGACTAAATCAGGGCACCCTGCATTTGTGCTGTAGCCCAGAGACCCCAGGCTTCAGCAGAGCAAGGAGGGAGTGCATGCCTGCCGAGTCTTCATCAGTGGGGTGAAGAGCGAGCCACTATACTCTTCCCGTATTGGACTTCCACACTATTTGGCACAAGAAGGGAAATGAGTACAATGAAGACCACTGTTCTTTGCGGCCGTGACCACGGTGTCTTTCTAAAGATCCTTGACTATCTTTTAAGATTGCTTAAATTGTGCAAAATCTCGCATTTGTTAGGGTATTGATCTACCATCAGACCTGAAAGTGTAAGCCAGTATTTCTTGTGTGTCCTTTGTCTCAATCATTTTGGTTTATAAAATAGAAAGTTGCTATAAAGTAATTTATATGACATTCTTTGTGTTTATGAAATATTTAACCATCTAAGTCCATTTTTTAAAATAGAGCACATTTATTTAGGATTGTAATATAGGCACATGCACATACATTAACCTTGTGCATGATAGAAAAGCAATGTAAAACTAAGAGAATTCATTTTATTGGGAGTTCTATGTTCTTTTCCCAGCCTACAAATTCTTGTTTTGTCCTTTCCTGCAGCTGTGAGTGACAGGGCTGCAGAGGAGACTGACGCGGGCGACGTGCAAGGGTTTCTCTTTGGGAAGCTAAAGTGAGTCTGGACAGACATGAAATGTGTTTATTATGCAAAGTAGCTAATGTGGTGTGTCATGTTGCCACATGTTCTTTCTCTATATTCTTACTGTCTTAGTTTGAGTTTCTATTGCTGAGATGAAACACCATGACCAAAAGCAAGTTGGGGGGAAAGGCTTATTTGGCGTACACTTCCACACTATCGTGATCGCTGAAGGAGGTCAGGACAGGAACTCAAGCAAAGCAGGAGCCTGGAGGCAGGAGCAGATGCAGAGGCCATAGAAGAGTGCTTCTTGCCGGCTTGTTCCCCGTGGCTTGCTCAGCCTGCTTTCTTATAGAACTCAGGACCACCAACATAGGGAGGGCACCACCCACAGTGGGCTGAGCCCTGTCCCATCTATCACTGATCAGTGAGATTAAGAAAATGCCGTACATCTGGATTTTATGGAGGCCTCTTCTCAGTTAAGGTTCCCTCTCAGATAGCTTTACTTTGTGTCAGCAAGTTGACATAAAACTAACAAGTGCACATACCATTTGAGATGCACAGTATTGTTTTTAGTTATTAAAGAATTTACAGACAGCTAATGTCAAAAACTAGAGAAAACAAACACAAGAAAACACAAAAATTAAAATAATCACTAATTCCACAACTAGGAATTCCATAACTGTCACTGCCATAGTGTTAGCCATGAGTCTTCCCACTCTCTCTGCACCTGTTTATAGCTGAAACAAATGCCACAGGGTCCACTGTTTACGCAGTGGAGCTGTAGTGTGCACCTGCTTTCCCAGTGTCCCAGGAGAGAACTGCCCCACTCATATTTCCGTTGAGTGTTTTAAAGTACCCAGTCATGTACATCTCCAATTTTTCTTGTCCCAACTTTCAGAAAAAAATGTCAAAATATTTGTATTTCTTGAGTTTTGATACATGTTTATAAATTTCCATCCTAAAATTTGCTAGTATATCTGCAATAGCACATGAGTGTATCTGCTTCCTAGAACTGTGCTAACAACATACTATGTTAAAATTTGTGTCAGTGAATGGAATGATTCTTTACAATTATTTCACTGGACTGAAATGCTCTGTAGTCTGAATTCAGGGACAGTAGGCTATTGACAGTTTATTGCAAAGATTAGTTTCTCTGTGCATACTTATTGGACTTTGAGATTCTTCTCCAATAAATTACTTATTCCTGACCTTTGCTTTTTTTTTCTTGCTGAATTTTTTGCCAGGAATTGAAACATTTTTCTGTGTATTGAATTATTTACTATCAAACTTTATTTTCTTATTAATTTTTGAAATTGAAATATGTTCAATATACTGTTGTCTAAATTAGAATTTTGAATTCCTTTTCTAATATAGCATCGCATCCCCAAAGTAGTTAGCAAAATAAAAATTTGGAACTTTCAATGACTTGCATTTAGGTCACAGTTAAATGTGTGTTTCTCCCCCTTTAATCAGAAAAAGATGGTTCTATAAACAAAACCCCAAATTTTATAGATCAAGCTAAACCTTAAAACAATGGAATAATAAACATAGCAAACAAATGAGTCAGTTATCAGATGCGCATTGTCCTGTGAGCCCTGGGGGGCTGTTCCTATTCAAACCACTACACACACTATTCCTGCGAGCTGTCATGCTGTTCCGTTAGGAACTCCAGTTTTAGTGGTTTAGGGACTGAGTGACGGAGTTCCCATAGTAGGTCACTAGTAACCTGTACTGTGAGTACACACTTAAAAGTATTTGAAAGGTGAGGACTATAAATATTATAATATGAAAATCACATAACCATTTGATAATTAACATTATATACATGTTTAGTACTAATGAGGACAAGAGAGGCTTGGTCAGTGGCTCAGTGTAAGGAGTGCTTACTTTACAGGCATGAAGACCTGAATTCAGATCCATCTGTATTCATGATCAAATCAAAGCTTAAACCTCTCTTAACTTCTCTAATTAAAAAAAGAATTTCTAAAGTATATTGCTTATATCACAATTTGTGGTAAATGGTAACAATTAACATTACTTAATGTTCTTATGCAGAGAAAGATATCCCGATCTCAAGGATAATCTGACAGGATTCCAGAAGTACCTGCTGGAGAGCAGCAAAGCACTGCTGCCTTTGAAGGTCTGGGAGCTGCAAGGTACAGTGCTGGGCAGGCTTGGCCTCTCTCCATCACGTCCTTCCATCCCCATCTCACTGTGATAGCTTTAGTGAGACGGATTCACCCCCTCTAAGCTGTATTGTTGGGTGGATTTTAGTGCTTTTTCAGAGTTCTGCTGCAGTTACCACAGCCAGGTTCAGAATATTTCCATCATTCCAGAAACCATACTCTGTATTCACTAACAATTTTATATACACACATACCCCAGAGAGCCACGCCAAATTTGTGAATGGCTCTGGACTCTGGACCTACAATGATAGGAAATCAACACTTCTACACACACATGCATGCAGGCACACATGCACACACACACACAAATGCATACATGCACATACACACAGGCATGCATGCACACACAGATTTACATACACATAAACACATAAACACACACAGACACACTCACAAACATACACACACACACACACAGTTTATTTTCCCAATCCCTAGCGATAGGTGAAGAGTTTGCTTTTCAACAATTAGAAGGCTACTCCTTAGAATTCTTCCAGGTTGAGACTCTGCTTTAGTTTCCCGGCAGTCCAGACCCGAATAGTCACATAGAAACATTATCAGTTACAGTTTGGCCAATAGTTTAGGCATATTCTTAGCTAGTTCCGGTGTCTTTCTCTTTCGGCAGTTACATGGCATCTCCCTGACTCCGCCTTCATTCTCCCTGAATTCAATTTAGTTTTCCCCACCTAGCTGTGTTCTGCCCTGCCATAGGCTAAAGCAGCTTCTTTATTAACCAAAGGTAATAAAACATATTCACACCATACAGAGGGGAATTCCACATCAATTTTCTTGACAAAATAGCATATATAATGCAAAAATATTTTACTTTTGCCTGAAATATTTGGCAGAATCTTACCTATTTCACTTTAACATTGAGCTTCTGAAGCAAGGTCTCTCAGATTTTATATAAAAAAATTTACTAGTTTGCTAAGTAATATGCTAAGTGAAGGATTTTTAGTCCACACTAATTCTTATACTGCATCATACACAATCAAGTTTAAGTTTATTTAATAGACCTTTGAAGATCACATTTTAAAACTATGGTAGAATTCACAAGACTACTTAAGGTTCTATAACTTATATGCTTAACTGCCTCATAAGTGGTGTTCTTTCAATTACTTATGACCTCATTACTTTATAGAACATCATTCAGCAGGAGGTGATATCTTATGCACATACTTATGACACAATCACGCTGAAAAAAATCTTTGAAATGACACAGGCTTTCCTTCCTGTACTGTTGTTATAGCACACAGTGTCATTGTTTCCTGCCTCCTTGTCCATCCTCCTCCCCCACACGCAGTCATCTTTGGGAAGGTGTTTCCTCAGAGGGAGGCTTGTAAAATTGCCCATTGTGCTTCGTCATTAGAACAGAGGCGTTGATGATAGTTTCACTGTGGCACTGGAGCTAGAAACAATTGAGGATGCTAAGGAAATTGTAGTGAACATTTATTCAGCTAGTACATGATGTAGCTGGTGTAAACTCTAGTTCCTTAGACTATGCCCTCCCCTGGGAGACTACCCTGATGGCATATTTGTCTAGGCTTTGCCTCCAACTGATTCAGGTTTGCACATAGATAACATGGAAACAAAAACAGCCTTGTTATTTCAACGTAGCTTCTTTAACCACTATTTGAGAAATCAGAGATTCTTCTTCTAATGAGATGTTTCAAGGCAGCATAATTAAGTAATGAAAGAATTTTCTTTAAAATATCTCTCACTCTTGAAAATGTGGTTAGGCTTATATCTCTAACATGTTGGAAAGGCCTGTGGCCAGCTGCATGGGTTCCCTGCAGCACAGCTGTTACTTCAGGAAAATAATGCTAATTGTAAATTTTAGTCTTACTTCAGCATAAACATATCTAAAGAGATAGAATTTTTAGATATAAACAATATCTAAAGAGAAAGTTAATGCGTTGAGTTAAGTCCTCTTAAATAATTATCTTAATAAATGTCTCTTTTGGGCTCCCTTTATCTCCCCCCCCCCTTTCTTTTCTTGCTTTTTTCTTTGTTATTTTAGAGAGTAGATGTTGAGCCTGAGTCCAGGGACATTCATGTGACAGGCCAGCACTCTGCTCCTGAGCTACATCCCTAGTCTCTGTTACTCTTTTAGAACACGTTTTTTTCTTTAACCATTTCATACCTGTATAGAATGAGTTCTAGTCACTTTCTCTCCCTACCCAGTCTACTGAAGCCCTTCCCTTTTACTGTGTGTGTGTGTGTGTGTGTGTGTGTGTGTGCGCGCGTGTGTGCGTGTGTGTGTGTGTGTGTGTGTGTGTGTGTGTCCATCCGACTAATTTAATTAGGGTTGTTTGCATGAGCATGGGTGATATTATTTACTGGATCATGGCCAGGTTAACACCTACCCCAGTGGTCATTAACTTGTCCTGTTTCTCTTCTCATCAAAGCCTTTGTCACGTACCCACTCATCCTAAGTACAGAAAAACATGGCCTTATGTTTTATGACAGAAGCCAATTCTTTGTGTTTGCATGTGTCTTTTTGATATTTTAATTTGTGAAAAACAGGTAAGTATTAAATCACTTATTCATAAGTCTAAATGGTACTCTAACTTAACTTGAGGAGAAGCTTTAGATGTAAACGTTTTAAGCTGTTAAATAGAACACAGTCAGCACCCATGTGACTGTGGGAAGAATGGTGGGGAGCTGCCCATGGGGAAGGTCTAAGGCTGTGATATTTCAGCAGATCACCAGTGATTCGGAGTTTTTTCTTCTAGATCTGAGTTTCCAAGCAGCTTCTCAAATAATGTCCACTCCTGTTTATGATGCCATAAAATTAATGAAAGATATTGCACAGAACTTCCCCATCAAAGCCAGGTATGTTAAGTTGTATTGGTGTGATTATAAGCAGGTCTCTTTCCACTAAGTGAATGCATGAAAACAACTGATTTCCTAACATGAAGATATTAATTCTAGCTTTTCAAAATTTATGGTTCTTCATTGTTTATTTTTAGTTTTTATTAGAGCAAAATATTGGGTCATATATGCATGTATATTGTACTGCTAAGAGAGCTATTAAATTGGAGGCTAAATAAAAATTATTTTTAAAAATTGTTTTAATAAAAATCATGATTAAGAAAATATTTTTGATCAACAAATAGTAAGAAAATATTTTTTCATTCTTTCATAATAAAAAAGTATTATTCTAAACAAGTGATCTGTACCCTCAGTATTGCCAAATTATTTTCCTGTATTTTGCATTTCAAAATTAGTAATCTTTCAAATGTATAGAAAACTTATATAATACCTTTTTCTAGTAAGCTATGTAATTGAAGTGTTTGCAGGAAATATTGGCTACCATTAAACATACTTTTCACTTCAATATATAATTTATTTGCATATTCATAGTGAACCAGGATACAATTTCAGATTTTGTGGGGATTTACAAAATAACAAAACTTTGATGAGTATATATTTTGCTTTTTTAATTTTTAATTACTTTATACATAATACCAATCAAAATTTCCACTTCCTCCCCTCCTCCCACTTCCCTCCAGCTCCCTCCCTCCTCCTCCCTCCTCCCCCAACAGTCTTAAGAGAGGGCAGGGTATCCTGCCCTGTGGGAAGTCCAAGGCCCTCCCCCCTCCATCCAGCTTAGGAAAGTATGCATCCAAATAGAATAGGATCCCAAAAAGCCAGTGCATGCAGTAGAGACAAATTCCAGTGCCATTATCATTGGCTTCTCAGTCTGCCGGAATTGTCAGCCACATTCAGAGGGTCCAGTTTGATTCCATGCTCGTTCAGTCCCAGTCCAGCTGGCCTTGGTGAGCTCCCATTAGCTCAGGCACACTGTCTCAGTGGGTGGACCAACCCCTTGCGGTCCTGACTTCCTTGCTCATATTCTCCCTCCTTCTGCTCTTCAACTGGACTTTGGGAGCTCAGTCCAGTGCTCCAAAGTGGTTCTCTGCCTCTATCTCCATTTGTCACCAGACGAAGGTTCTACGGTGATATTCAAGATAGTCATCAGTCTGACTACGGGACAAGGCCAGTTCAGGCACCCTCTGCACTGTCCAGGGTCCTAGCTGGGGTCATCCCTGTGGGATGAGTCTGTATTTTGATTAGGAATGACTAAGTATAATATTGTAGGTAACAAATGAAATTAAGTAAATCGTTTCATATTAAATAAATATAAATGTATATTAAGAAAGAAGAAACACACAACAAGTCACATGTATATACAAAACAGTACTGCCCTAAGGACTGGGAACATCTTGTTCTCTTGGCTTATCTTTTTTTTTTTTTTTTTTTTTTTTTTTTTTTTTTTTTTTTTTTTTTTTTTTTTGGTTTTTCGAGACAGGGTTTCTCTGCAGCTTTTTTAGAGCCTGTCCTGGAACTAGCTCTTGTAGACCAGGTTGGCCTCGAACTCACAGAGATCCGCCTGCCTCTGCCTCCCGAGTGCTGGGATTAAAGGCGTGCGCCACCACCGCCCAGCTTGGCTTATCTTTTTCAGGATCGAGTGCTAAGTCTTTTTTCTCAAATACCATTTTGTCCATTTATTTATAGTTTAAATGAAAGATTCTTAAATGAAGGTTTACATTTACATTTGAAAGATAGACAAACGGTATCTGTTGGACACAAGAGATCCCAAATATGTGCTATGGCCTCTGAAAATAGAAAAGTTTGTAATTTTCTTTTTTTAATTTTTTGGGATAGGTTCTTGCTGTGTGGCCCAGGCTGATCTCAAATCCTCTATTCTACTGCCTCATCATCTTTGGCAGGGAGAATTACAAGGCTTCACCATGACGCCTGCTTAAGTGACTTTGATTACTATACTAATTGTAAAAAATGGGGAGTTCCATTGTGACGTATTAGCATAAGGTGCTTTAGTAATGTCTACACTGATATTATTCTGACACAGCTACTTTAAATGGAGGAGAGTGAGAAGTTAGCACTGTTCATATCTAAAGCATGAAATTGTGTGTGTGAAAATATGTATTAGCCACATGACTTTTAATTAATAGTAACTTTTGAAATTACCTCACATATAAAGAAGAATAGTTTCAATTTTAATAAGACAGTTAACTATCAAATGCTGAACAGTAAGTATAAGCTACCATAGCCCCTAACAGGCTTCACTTTAGAGCATTTTCTTTTATGCATACATGAACAGATATAATAATAACACTTTTAGGTATTTTCCAGGTTGAAAACATGTATAGAAAATGTCTTTTTAATTCTGTCTGTAAGTTAGAAGAGAATGATAACATCTTCTAGAGTGGCTGGTATGGTTGGTGTGACCATCCCTTCTACTTTCTGGGCACCATATTTGAGAATGGATGAGTACATTTGAAAAATACTGAAGATAACATCTTTATAATTGTTCTAAATAATATAGTATATCAACTATTTATATCAGAGAATATTAGGTATGCTAAATAGTCTGTATAGTTTATAATATGCAGGATTATATATGTAGGTTATATGCAATTAAACATTTTTTGTTTTTATTTTTTGTTGTTGGGGTTTTTTGGAGGGGTTTGTTTGGTTGGTTGGTTATTTTTTTTCAGACTGTGTTTCTCTATGTAGCTTTGGAGCCTGTCCTGGAATTTGCTGTGTAGACCAGGCTGGCCTTGAACTCACAGAGATACAAACTATTTTTAATAATGATTGTGATCCCCCTTCATGATTTTTTGTTTTCATTGGAAATCCAGAAATCAATCCTCCATTTATACCAATGGGTGACTGTGTTTCCTATATTAGTTAATCCCAGACTAATCAAAAATGCTTATGTAATATGCTGCTCTGGAAATGAAGGCAGTGGCAGATAAGTTATGATAATACTTGGTGCATATTGTGAAAGTCTATGAAATTCTAAGTCTTCATTCCACATGAAGGAAACGCAAGGTCAAATCTGGTGACTTTGTCTGTTAGGCCAGGGTCGGGTCCTCTCAGAGCACTTGGATACTGAGTGTTTTCTAAAGTGTTGTGTTACAATGAGTTAACGATTATTCCTAAACACTTCAGGAAGAATTAATTCTATTCATTTTATTAAGTAATGTATTTATTTTCTCAGATCTCTGACAAGGATTGCTGTAAATGAACTAATGAGAAAAGAAATACAGGAAAATCAAAAGGTTTGCTCTGAATTTCTTAAAACGTTTTTATTTACCATATTCACTTTTTCACAAGTTAGATCTTTCATTTTAATAAAGAACAGTATTAGAGCTTTTTAATGTTGAAATAGTTGAGAGAAAAGTTGGGGTTTCTTTAGTGGAGTAACACTGGGCATATGAACACATGCTCAGAAGTCCTTAGCACACAAAACAGATTCCAAGTTTTTTAGGGTTTTTGCTGTTGTTGGTGGTGGTTTAGTCTGGTATTTTTTGTACTTGAGATTTTGTTCATTTGTTTTGATTAGGGGCATTTTTGTTTTTCCTGTTTGTTTTGCTTTGTTTGAGTGGAAGCACATGAAGCTGAGTAGGTGGGGAGCTGGAGAGAATCTAGGAGGAATTGGGGAGGGAAAGAATATGATCAAATATGTTATCTGAAAACGTTTTAAAAGTCAGTAAATACGAAACCTAGTCCAACCTTTGCGTTTTTAGACTCTGTACTTTGTGTGGTACATGCAGCAGTCTGGCTGATCTTTGCAGAGTTCCTGTCCTTCTGACTCCAGACTTTCTCCTCCATAGCACTTCCCTCCTTCACAGCAGAGTGCAGCTGGCCATTCCTAGAGCTATAAGATGGAATCTCGGAGTTGTTTTGATTTGCATTTTGGCGCCAGGTTTTTATTCATCAGACCAACTAGAACTCATGCAGCAGACTCTGTACTTTATAGATGGTGTCAGGGAGGGACAGAGCTACAAATGGCAACAGACTTCTCAAAAAGAACATTCAACATGAAAAATCAGTTGTACATGTGGAATATTCAAGGTGAAAAGGCGGTCTTCAGGTAGATATGTACATGCAGGTGAGAAGGAACAGTGGACATGAAGAATTCAGAGTATCAACGGAGTCAGCTCAGGGTTGGGACACCTACCTTCCATATGTCTGTGCAAGGCTTTGCTTTTGATCTCTGCAGCACCACATACACGCACACACACACACACACACACACACACACACACACACGTGCATGCACACACATGAAAAGGCAGAATTCACTTCCAAAGCACTTCCTGAGGCATTCTTAAGAAATTACATAAAGCCAATAACTAACTGAAGGTATTTCAGCCAAATAATTGGCTATTGTTCCTATTCAAGAATCAATACTATACATTTGAGAACCAATACTGTACATCTATGTATTGTACTTGGGCTGAAATATTGATCACTATTGTTGGCTAGCTGTTACTTTGCTTTCTTCCAAGGACCTACGAGACAGATTGGACATTAAGCCAGGTGATGCTCGTCTATTTATAAATGGCCTTCTTATTGACATAGATGTTTATGATCCTTTTAGGTAAGTGTTACATTTTTAATCTAAATTATGATTTGTATAAAGATAAATGCTGTGTTTCCTGAACACAGCATTTGTCAAAATGAAAAACCAAATAACTTATATATTAAACACATATTTTGACACAGAATTGTACACATTTATGGTTACAATGTGATATTTTGGTATATGCATATAATGATTAACATTTCTGTCACCTCAAGCATAATTTATTCATATTCAGAACATTAAAATCATTTTCTCTTTGTGTTTTGAAATATACGGTAAATTGTTGCCCACTATGGTCCCCTATTCTGCTGTAAACATTTTCCTTAACGTTTCTTGGTATCTGCTCTCCATCGCAATGTTTCTTAGTGTGTTCTAAAATGTAGTCATACATGTTGTCCTCAAAGTCAGACCTGGAGAGATCTTGGTGATCTGGAGACTGGTAAACTTATTGTTTCATTATTCTAGACTGCCTTTCATTTAGCACAGGGTTAATGTTTAACAGGGATGTTCTTTCAGAATGAACTGAACAGCTCTGAGGCTTTTGTCCTCCAGAAAGAAACTGAAAACAGCCAGCGTGAGGAGTTTCCCCAGGAGAAAGAAATTAACATAGATAATTCAAACTCTTTGTGCCTGTCAGATAGAATATTGGGCACCAACAGTTTCCTGAGGCAAACAGAATTAGTAAACACAAGTAATCTGAGGTAGAATTAGGATAGGAAGTCCTTCGCTACAGTGGCCACTCACCTGTAAGTTAGTCATGGGTCAGACCAGAAGGGTAGGAGACGGGATTTCTGTTATTCTTACCAGAGAAGCATAAAACTATTCTTAAAAGTTGATGCCTGGAACTTATATATTATAAGTTTATATAGCACATTAATTCAGTCGTTCAATTTTAAATCAAAGGATGCGTTATTACTGAACTGAAATTTAAAAATTTGTAAAATGTTTCAGATGCATTTTATTAACAGTATAGGAAAATGCAGATCCCTTTCTAGGCCACCTACCTACCTACTCCGTGTGTGTGTGTGTGTGTGTGTGTGTGTGTGTGTGTGAGAGAGAGAGAGAGAGAGAGAGAGAGAGAGAGAGAGAGACCATTTGGACTGTCTTTCTTAGGGTTTTATTGTAAATGTGACTTTTCTCTATAATAGTTAAAGTCTTGGACCTAATAGCATAAGATATAAACTAAATGCTATAGAAATATAGAAAGACGGTGGCGGCTGCGGCGGAGTGTGCAGGCATCTATCTAGTCTTGCTGGCTCAAGAAACCTGATAAGCATGAAGCTGCTGTGTCTGGTGGCTGCGGTGGGGTGCTTATTGGTGCCCCCAGCTCAAGCCAACAAGGTGAGGGAGAGCTCTGAAGATATCCGATGCAAATGTATCTGTCCACCGTATAGAAACATCAGTGGGCACATTTACAACCAGAATGTGTCTCAGAAGGACTGCAGCTGCCTGCATGTGGTGGAGCCCATGCCCATGCCTGGCCACAATGTGGACGCCCACTGCCTGCTCTGCGAGTGCAGGTACGAGGAAGGGAGCACCACCACCATCAAGGTCATCGTGGTCGTCTGCCTGTCTGTGGTGGGGGTGCTCTTACTCTGCAGGGCCTTCCTGATGCTAGTGGACCCCTTGATTCGAAAGCCAGACGCTTACACTGAGCAGCTGCACAATGAAGAGGAAAATGAGGATGCACGTTCCATGGCAGCAGCAGCTGCATCCATTGGAGGACCCCGAGCAAACACTGTCCTGGAGCGAGTAGAAGGCGCTCAGCAGCAATGGAAGCTGCAGGTGCAGGAGCAGAGGAAGACAGTCTTCGACAAGAACAAGATGCTCAGTTAGATGACGGGCATGTTTGTGTCCGGGAGCCAGGTCATGGCTGCCAGCTTCTGGGGCTGGGCAGAGCAAGTAACCAGTTCCCTTCCCTCATTCCACTCTCCCCAGGTCTTCCCTTCAAAAGCCCCTGGCATCTGTCCTTCTCCCTCGCTAGCAGTACACTCGATAGGGAGTGTGGTTGGGTCTCTGGTCTCCAGTATCTCTCCAGGTCTCTGGGGTGGAGGGGTGGGAAGGCAAGGCAGAAGGGAACAGAGACAAATGACCTCACCACAAGACTGGGTAGAATTCATCCCTCCTTGTTCTATCTTCTCTGCTCTTCCCAGCTCCTCATCTCGGGGAATCTTTCTGCCCTTTGGGAGATAGAACTGTGTCATTAAGAACTCTGGATACCCAGGGTGCTGTGGTCCTCATTCCCACTTCCTCCGGTGCCAGTACTTTAGCTCCTACTTGGCCTGGACGCAGCCTCAGGAACTGTTCTGGTGCCGCTGAGCCCATGGTGGTCTCCAGAACCCACCTGGAGGCCTCCTTCCCTTTCCTTGGCTCCTGGTCCTCCAAGGCATGGCAGTGCCCAGGCATGCCAGCATACTCAGCGACTGTCCCCTTCCTCACGTCTCAGGAGGCCATGCAGCCTCCCATCTCTTCCCAGTGACTGCAGCTGCTGAGCCATCAAGTTGAACCATATGACAGGGAGCTGAACAGAAAGGGACTGGAATACCATGGCTCCTGTCCTGGGATGGCCTCTTGTCTCTGGATTTCATTGTACCAAGCATGGAGAGAAATGTTTGTCTTTCTGTTGTCTGTAAATCAAGGAATCCATTAAATTGTTTTATTTCTCAAATAAAAAAAAGAAATATAGAAAGATGCAGGCCTTGATCTGTAAACTTAAGAGGGACAAAAGTTGTATCTGTGCCCAGGACAGTGAACATGGTTAAAGAGGACAGGGAGGTGGCATATAGATTTCAGAGTGTTTCCTATGACAGTGTCTGAGAAAGCTCCAGAGTAGAAACATTTAGAAATACTGGTAGTTGTTCAAGGAATTCTGAATCCTGACTCTTCCCCGGTAATTAGTGACCTATGTATGTCATAATTCTCTTTCTCAATGATGTGACTGCAGGTTGTAGCTACCATGATTCACTTAAAGGCAATGCAGAAATTGTGTGGAGAACTGAGAGCTTTTAAGGTCAACAAAGGTTGTAAGAAAACACAGGACGCACAATAAAGTCAATGCAAAGGGGTATTTGAATAAGAAAAGGAAGGGGAGAGAGGAGAAAACAGAGAAAAGAAAATGCCCAATTACAGAGACATAGAAGGGAGAGACTACTATCAACTTCACAATTTTCTCCTTGAGTGGAGAGTGAGGAATTACTATGATCCAATAGTTTTATCTTTCTTTGTTCTTTTTTGTAGATCTTTTTCTTTTTGAAATATATTTTTAAGTGAGAGAATTTCATCCCTTTCCCTCCTCACTTTCCTCCTCCAACCTCACCCATGTAGCTCCCTCCCCTGACTCTCATAACTCCCTCCTCAGGTCAACGGACTCCTTATCTTTGATCATTATTGTTTTATATATTTATGTGTGTTTGTGTGTGTGCAAATATGCAAATACATCATGCTCAGTTTGTTTTGGTTGTTTGTGTATGTGTGGTTTCAGGACTGATCAACCTGCATTAGCTGATGGAGAGAAGCTAATTAACCTCTCAGCTGTAATTAGGTTCCCACAGATCTTTGTCTGTAGATGAAACCCTGTAAAGTTTTACCCCTTACTCCTTAAAATGTCCATTGGTATTCCTATGCTCTGGTCTTGTTTATACAGACATTTCTGGGAGAGACTGTTTCATGGCGCACTTCCCTATATACTGACTTTTAAAGTCTTTCAGCCCACACTTTTTAGACATTCCATGATCCACAGATGCAGGAGCTATAATGTAGATGTATCCTTTGGGGCTGCGCTCCCATGATCCTTTGGTCTCTGCATTGTGTCCAGTGTGGTTTTCTGCTGTTCTCCATCTGTTCTGGGATGAGTGGTTCACAAGAGCTGCATCTGGGTAGCAGTATGCAATTGCTTCCCTCCATTGGCACCACGGAGGCTAAGACCACAGGAAAGAGGCTCTCAGGTCAGATTCAGCCAGAGTTGTCTGCTTATATCCTAAGTGCATGTGGTGTCTTCAGCAGTAGGGCCCACCCTCAGGCTCTGAGAGGTAACCAAGGCTACCTCAGTAAACTCTGTTGTTCTTGACAGTCACTTGGACTATCCTGACTAATCGTTTGAAAGGAGGTTTCTCATGCTTGGTACTGGAGTTTTTGTTAGTCTGTGGCTTTGGGGGAGGTTTTGTATATCTTAATGGTTATCTGATTTAATTTTGTTCAGCTCTACAAACACTGTATACCTACAAGCATGAAGTCTCTGGAGCCACAGACCGTCAGAGCACTGCACTCTGTGGTTTTACAATAATACCGTGCTGTGATTAGTTTCTCATCAATAGTTATTCGCTAGACTTCAAGTTCTCTGCAAGCAACTTATTTTATCAACCACTGAACCTTCTGCAAATAATAGCTCTTACAACATGGAACACAAATATTTGTTGAACTTAAATTTAACATTAAATTTCAAAATGTTGAAATTAGGGCTGGAGAGATGGCTTAGTGGTTAAGAGCATTGCCTGCTCTTCCAAAGGTCATGAGTTCAATTCCCAGCAACCACATGGTGGCTCACAACCATCTGTAATGAGGTCTGGTTCCCTCTTCTGGCCTGTAGACATACACACAGACAGAATATTGTATACATAATAAATAAATAAATATTTTAAAAATGTTGAAATTAAATTTAAGATATTCAAATTATTGGAATAAATTTAAATATTTATTAATTAATATTTAAATAATTAGGAAGACCTGTCTTCCACACTCATGCATATACATATACATCTATACACATGAACATGTACATACCAAAAATGAAAACAAAATTGTCAAACTTTAGATTTCTTAAAAATTTTGACCAATTAAAATTATTTCTTCTTTGTACATTAAGCATTTTAGATATTCTGAAATCAGAAGGAAAGCTGATGAGCGGCCTTAAAAACCTTGGCCTCAGTGAGGAAGACATGAGCAAATTCTTAAAATTAAATTCACCCATTTGGAAGCATGACTATGTCTTAGATATTCGGCATTCTTCAATAGTGGTAAGTGCTCGTGCTATTCCTTGTGCTAAAACCTTTGAAGTTTTTAAGCATTGAAATTTTTAGCATAAACCCAATCTGTGTTCTTCTGGGTTATTGGTCAGTTTTATGTACCTAGTTGTGTGGTTCACAGATGTGGCATCTGAGTCTTTGCTGTTGCCTCCC
Source organism: Arvicola amphibius (assembly GCF_903992535.2). Lineage (NCBI taxonomy): Eukaryota > Metazoa > Chordata > Mammalia > Rodentia > Cricetidae > Arvicola > Arvicola amphibius. Next base: position 4,930,753 of record NC_052059.1, read on the forward strand.
AGCCTCAGTGACCTTCGTCAGGCTTGTTGTTCACCAAGTTTAGTTCCTTCTGTGTCTCTGCTCTTCTGGCTTTGCTTCCTTGCTTTGCACAGACCTTTTCTATTGTGGCCTCTCTCTTGCTTTGAAATTATACTGAGCCACTTTCCCTGTGGCTCTGAGTGAGAGCTGGGTAATTGACCCAAGATCGCCACTTGTTAACGCAGGTTCATAGAGCTATAAATACCCCTGGTTTTCTTAATGAAAAGGTAATGTTGTCAGTGTTTTCATAAATCTGTTAGTATTATTATAGTTCCCCCATAATGATATGATGTAGTGCATGGGTTTCCATGTGTTGAAATAAGTTTCCACTGTGGGAGCAGTCCTACTTCATCACAGTCGGTAGTTAGTGGATGACCGCATCTTGTTCAGTCTTCTCTGTTTAAGATTATACTGTTTATTTTCTACATATTTGTGATGTTTCTGAAATTTTCTTGCTAATTTTAAATTCAGTTCATTGTGAAATTGCATGGATGTATCATTTCAGAATTGTAAATTTACTAAGACTTCTTTTTTGCATGTGATATCATATATCTGTCCTATAGAACACCTCAGGTATACTTGAAAGAATGTATATCCTGGCGTGTTGGGTAAAAGATTCGTTTTGATGGCTTATTGTGTTGTTCAAGCCTTAGTACTTTGCTGTTCTCTCTAGCTGTTGTAACTACCATCAAAGGTGACACAATTGTGTCTTCATCTATATTGTCTGTCGTGTTGACTTAGAAGTCTTCTAAACCACAAAGAAAGGATAAACTGCTCTGGCCTCAGCAGGCATCCATACCTACACACACCAGCCAATACATGTAACTAAAAATAAAGTTTAGAAATCTATGTATGTCTTCACCTGCAATTTAAGACAGTAAAAAAAATCCTATATTTTAAAGTGATATAACTATTAATGAAGCTTTAACTGGTTTCTGGGCTCTTTTCTAGTGGATTAATGACTTGGAAACTGATGGTTTGTACAGCACATGGCCTGCAAGTGTGTGGGAATTTCTAAAACCAGTATTACATGGAACAGTTCCGTCCATAAGGCGTAATTTTCATAATTTGGTGAGTTTGGTATTTTACTTGTTATATCCATTCTTGATTTTCTTGCAGTTGACTGTAGGCATGTCAGGTGTAAGGAAGTGCTTCCCTGGGACAGCAGTCTGGAGGGCCATCGGAGTGGGTGGACAGAAGTCAGGATTCTTTAACCATTTCATACCTGGATAAAAAGAGTTCCAGTCACTTTCTCTCCCTACCCAGTCTTATTATTACTTAGCTCTCATGTAGTTTTATAATAATATTTGTATATTATCTCAAAGAAATTAACTTTGTGCTAAATTTAAAGTTTAGTAGTCAGGAAAAATAGATAAATACATTTTTTCATAAATGTTCATTGGTTCATTATTGCAATTGTAAGTATTCAAACAACCTTTTGGAATTTTGAAGTGTGTAGAGGAACACCTCAGACTATGCAGTGTTTTGTGTGTTTGCTTTTTGCCTAGGAAGTCTATTTTATTTTCTGTAAAACTCATCAGGAAGCAGGCATTTTCATGCCAATGAAGATGTGAACTGAGATCTTTTAGTTTGTAGAAAGTGTACACATTATATTGTGGGTGCAGCAAGAGGATCTTTAGTCTTTCTAAGATTCGATGTAATATTATATTTGATATGTAACTATGATGAATCTTCCTAAATCATGAAATTCTTGCTATTCAAGGTAGAAATTTTTGAAATCTTAACATTTAAATTTCATGCTTTAAATTAAAGAAATTAGAGTACATTTAAATTTCACAAAAGTTTTAAGGTCTTATAATAATTATTATGTTCATCATTCTAGGTTCTGTTTATTGATCCTGCTCAAGAATACACCTTGGACTTTATAAGTTTGGCAGAATTTTTTTATTATAATGAAATTCCTCTTAGGTAATTGTAAATTGATATTATTAAAGTAAATCTCATGCTGCTTATGCTGTGTACAGAGACAGTGGATGTGGCCCTTAAATGAGCAGTCTCACACCTGGAACAGGGCTTGGTTATAAAGTATGTGATACCTATATGGTAGAGTCTGTTGATGGAAGCTGAACAGTGTTCTCATTTGCTGCCCTCCTGGGGGAATAACATGATCACTCTGGAAATCTAGTAGTGCCTCTAGAGGGCATTTAACATTTGCAGGACTATAATAGCTATGAGTTTTGGGTGAACAGGCATTTTAATCAACCTTTTCAAATAATATTCCCCTTTCCATATCTAATATATTTCCCCATGTAAATGTTACAGTGTAATATTTTAAGTGGTAATCTGTTGTTAGCCAAGAGATAGTTGTAACATTACGTATTGATCCACTTTTTCCAGGATTGGTTTTGTGTTCATTCTTAACATGGAAAATGAAGTTGATGGAACAGCAGATGCTGGGGTTGCTCTTTGGCGAGCTTTCAATTACATTGAAGAAAGGCATGGCACATCAGAAGCATTTACCTCCATGATACACGTGAGCTCATGCCCTAAAGCTTTCCTGAGTAATCTTCCTGTGCCACTATATTTATTATTATATAGTTTTAAATACATGAAAATGTTCCTGGACATTAGTACAGATCAATTTGATTGTGCAACAATGAGATTTTCCCATTGTCCCAATTTCATAAGCCGGCAACTGAGCCTCTACCAGAGTATATCAATTTACGTAGGTTAATCTAACCCTGTAAGAAATTTAAATTGGATATGCCTGAATTTAGAGAAAAGATAAGAGAAATGGTTTTTGAGGATTCCTGAGCTATGCTTTGAATAAAGTCATTAGTGCGATGATTAAAGATGCTCTAAAGTAGTGATTCTCAGCCTTCCTAACATTGTGACCCTTTAATGCAGTGCCTCATGTTGGACCCAGGCATACAATTTTTTGCTACTTCATAACTGGAATTTTGCTAATGCAAACATAATACATTAACATATAATGCATGTAACATAATTTTCATGTCTGATATGCAGGACATCTGATATGTGACCCCTGGGGTCACATCACACAGGTTGAGAACCACTGCTCTAAATGGTCACATGTATAATACACACTTCCTGAACAGTTTCAAAGTACAAGATCTCTGAGTGACAGCAAGCTGCCTGAAAGATAATTCTGAGTCTGTAAAGATGCTACAAAGAAAAGACAGAAGTTGCCAACCACCCGACTAAGGGGCAATGGCAAATGAGCGTTGAATAGAGTTGTGAGTCACTTAGTACGGTGTGTAGACTGCTCACATGTTTAGTATGGTGTGTAGACTGCTCACATGTTTAGTATGGTGTGTAGACTGCTCACATGTTTAGTATGGTGTGTAGACTGCTCACATGTTTAGTATGGACTCTAGACTGCTCACATGTTTAGTACGGTGTGCAGACTGTTCACATGTTTATTGTGGATGTAGACTGCTCACATATCTAGCCTAGCTCCAATGCTGCTTTGTACTGAACTTAGTGTTGTCTAAGAGTTTGTAGTAGCATACTGATCATCATGGAAAATAATTAAAGTGCAAGTGATGGTTGAATATCCCATTAGGGAAACAGTTTTCTCTGAAAGGTAGTGCTATGTAATGTGTGTCAACAATACACCCTATCTTAATTTTACTAACTTATTGGTTGTTATAAGGTTTTATGAGAGAGTTGGTGAAATTCACTTGGACTTTGACTAATATCCATCTATATTTTTTCTACAAGGATTCATGTTGATTTAAAAACTGAAAATTTATACTCAAGTCTGGAAATAAATTGTAAAAAAAAGTCTCAAATTGTTATAAAATCTTGTTTAAAAATCCATATCAGTAAAACATCGCTGAGAGGATCCAAGATTAACTCAAAAATTGAGTAGCTCTCCTTTTACACAGAAGATAAATGGTCTGGGAAAGAAATCAGAGAAACATCACCCTTCACAATAGCCACAAATAGCATAAAATATCTTGGAGTAATTCTAACCAAACAAGTGGAAGACTTGTATTACAAGAACTTTAAATCTTTGAAGAAAGAAATTGAAGAAGACACCAGAAGGTGGAAAGTTCTTCCATGCTCTTGGGTAGGTAGAATTAATATAGTAAAAATGGTAATCATACCAAAAGCAATCTACAGATTCAAAGCAATGCCCAGCAAAATCCCAGCAAAATTCTTCACAAACCTGGAAAGAATGGTACTCAACTTCATATGGAAATACAAAAACCCAGGACAGCCAAAACAATCCTGTACAATAAAAGAACTTCTGGAGGCATCACAATCCTTGACTTCAATCTCTACTACAGAGCTACAATACTGAAAACAGCCTGATAATGGCATAAAACCAGACAGGAGGATCAATGGAACTGAATCAAAGATCAGATATTAATCCACATACCTTCGAACACCTGATTTTGACAAAGAAGCAAAAAATATCAAATGGAAAAAAGAAAGCATATACAACAAATGGTGCTGCCATAACTGGATATCAACATGTAGAAGAATGAAAATAGATTCATATCTATCACCATGCACAAAACTCAAGTCCAAATAGATCAAATATCTCAATATAAAGCCAGCCACACTGGACCTCATAGAAGAGAAAGTGGGAAGTACACGTGAACGCATTGGCACAGGATACCACTTCCTAAATATAACCCCAGTAGCATAGACACTGAGAGAAACAATTAATAAATGGGACCTTCTGAAACTGAAAAGCTTCTGTAAAGCAAAGGACACAGTCAACAGGACAAAATGACAGCCTACAGAATGGGAAAAGATCTTCACCAATCCCACATCAAACAGAGGTCTGATCTCCAAAATATATAAAGAACTCAAGAAATTGTACATCAAAGTAACAAATAATCCAATAAAAATGGGGTACATATCTAAACAGAGCTCAACAGATGAATCTAAAAATGGCTGAAAGACACTTAAGGAAATGCTCAATATCCTTAGCCATCAAAGAAATACACATCAAAACAACTCTGAGATTCGATCTTACACCCCTAAGAATGGCCAAGACCAAAACCACTGATGACAACTTATGCTGAAGAGGATATGGGGAAAAGGGAACACTCCTCCATTGCTGGTGGGAGTGCAAACTGGTACAGCCCCTTTGGATATCAGTATGGCAGTTTCTCAGAAAATTAGGAAACAACCTTCCTCAAGACCCAGCAATACTACTTTTGGGTATATACCCAAAGGATGCTCAATAATACCTCAAGGACATGTGCTCAACTGTGCTCATAGTAGCATTGTTTGTCATAGCCAGAACCTGGAAACAACCTAAATGCCCCTCGACTAAAGAATAGATAAGGAAACTGTGGTACATATACACAGTTGAGTACTGCACAGCAGAAAAAATTGACATCTTGAAATTTGTAGGCAAATGGATAGATCTGGAAAACATTATAAGGTAATCCAGACCCAGAAAGACAAATACCGTATGTACTCACGCATAAGTGGCTTTTAGACATAAAACAAAGAAAAACCAGGCTACAATTCACAGTCTGAGAGAACCTAGACAACAAAGAGGACCCTAAGAGAGACATATATGGTTCTCATCTATATGGGAAGTTGGAAAAGACAAGATCTCCTGAGTAAATTGGGAGCATGGGGAGGATGGGGACCATGGGAAAGGGTAGAAGAGGAGGGGAGAGGGAGGATGTGGAGTGGAAAAAAATATATAGCTTAATAAAAACAATAAAATAAATAAATGAAACATCGCTGAGAAAGTAAGGACCTTACCCATACTGGACCTATTATATAATCATTTTATATTAGAAATTAATGTGTCTATCATAGTTTATGCCCATCACTTGCAATGCTCTAATTTCTTAGAAAACTACATTACACTTAAAACCAAGGCTTTCATGCCTAGAACTGCATCTGAATCATAAAACAGGATCAGAAACCTTTTAATTATATTTTTATTATTTAAAATAATTTAAATATATTTTAAACATATTCTTCCCCTTCCCCAAGTCCTTCCAGATCCTCTCCCCCTCCTACCCACACAACTTTAAGTTCTTCCCCAAAAACTCAATAACAGCATCTTACTCAGGAGACGTGAGAGCTGGAGAGATGGCTGAGTTCATATCCCAATACCCACAAAGAAGCTATGTTTGTCAGTGCCCGCTGTAACCCCATTGCTTGTGGTAGGACTATGGCAAGAAGACCCCAGGGCTCACTGGTTGCCAGCCTAGCCAAGATTCAGTGTGAAGAGCAAAAAAGGATATTTCAAGTTTGTCTCTGACCTCCACATGTGCACACACCAGCAAGCTCACCCACAGAGGTACATACTTGCACATACATGTATATACCACACACCCTTTTTAAAGGGGAGATGAGTAAGACAGGTGAGCAGGTGAGCATAGAACACTCGAGAGCAGTAAAAGATGAGAGTATCTAGTTATAAGGTGTTTACTGAAGACCAATCAGAAGTGAAAATGAAGCGGTTCTAAAATGTCATTTAAGATATTTTGCAAATACATTTTTAATAAAACTAGTATAATTAGTGTAATTTGATTGAGCTACAATGTTTTCATTTTTAAATTTATACAATATTTTAAATATTTAGGAAAAGATAATGTGTGATGTAAGTGAACTGTTTACCTGTATATAATGTGCATATTTAGTATCCTTAGAAATTAGCCACAGGCAATTGTAGCTGACGGAGTACTTGCCTACCATACATGGAGCCCCAGGCTTAACCCCTAACTGCAGAAACGAGATCCAATACATGCCTGTGTCACAGCACCAAGGAGGAAGAGGGCATCAGTTCTAGGTCGTCTTTGGCTATGTGGTGAACTTGAGGCCAGCCTGGGGTACCTGTGACCCTGCTTCAAAATCAACAGACTGAAAGAATTTACAAAACATGTTCTCTATTTTGCAAATACAGTTATACTCTTAGAGGAAGAGAACTTAGTGCCATAACAATAAATATGTCTCTGTTTCCACAGATGTTCCAAAAAGTGAAGGGTCGTCGTGTACTCACTGTGGATGACGTGAAGAGTGTTCTCCAAAATAAATGCCCTTATGCTGACATTTTGGATATTTTGGGAACCCATTCCAAATACGACAGAAGAAGAGCGGTAAGACTGGACATTGTATGAAGGGAAGTGCCAGGCACAGAGTAGCACCACAGGACCTTCTGCCATGTGGGATCTAAGCTACGGGGCTCCTAGCTGCAGAGTACAAAGGTACCAGAGAGTCGTGGGAGCGGGGAGGATGTGGAAGCTATCAGTGAAGAACAAAACATTTCAGTTAGACCAGAAGAATAAAGGTAAGAGATCTGTTAGACGTGGAGTTAGTGTAATCCCAATATATTTTATGCTTGAAGATGCTAATGAAGATTTTAAGGTCTCTCACCACCAAAACGTAATGGAAGATAATTTCAGCTTCTCTTTTTTATTACTTATTTTTATGTAGGAGTGCTCTGTCTGCATACACAGCTGGAGGCAGAAGACGGCACCAGATCCTATCGTAATGGCTGTGAGCCATCATGTGGGTGCTGGGAACTGAACTCAGGACCTCTGGAAAAGCAGCTAGTGCTCTTAACTGCTGAGTCATTTAGCCAGTCCCAATTTTAGCTTTTCAAGTCCAGTATTTGAGATGCCTGTGAACTTAGATATGTGAAATGATACATTGAAAATATGTATCTGTAGGTCAAAAGAGACATATAGGCTTTAAGTGTAGAATTATGTCACTTGTTTATCTTTAGTAATTAATATTTGGAAATATAGGTTGCTTAATTAGAAGTTGTGCATTGGAGGGAAAAAGAGGACCTGTATTTCCAGCAGGGGTATCTTTAAAAGTCAGCACACATGCATCAGGGCTGGGAGATGGCTCAGGTGGTGAAGTGTCTGCTGTGCCAGCCTGAGGACCCAAGTTCAGATCCCCGATCTTGTATTGAGAAATGAGAAGCTGAGAATGCAGCACATGCCTGGGAGGGAAGTGCAGGAGGCAGGGCCCTGGGGTTAACTGGCCTACCACTCCAGCCAAATGGATGAGCTTCGGCTCAGTGAGAGACCTTGTCTCAAATTGAGATAAGATACCCAGCATTAGCTTCTGATATCCATTCCCATGTGCCTGTGCTCATGCGTGCACCCATAACACACAAACACAAGTACACATATGCACGCGCGCGCGCACACACACACACACACACACACACACACACACACACAGACATCAACAAGAGGAAGGGGCAGTGAAACAAGCATTTATCTGCTTAGAGGATTTCCCATAAACATGAAGTCAAAAGCTTCTAAAAACAAAGCCCGTGGTGTGTCTGGAAGCATGGTAGGCACCCTGAACTTTTTGTTTGCTTTACCTCCTCCCAAACGGCCTTCAAGTTGTGTCAGTTCTGCGTGGAACCATCCCTGACAACTGTCCTCGCCTGCTTCACCGTTCTGGTCTCATACCACTGCAGTGGATCCCAGCCCAGTTTCCAGTGCTGCTGCTGTGTCCTCTTTAAAATAAAGAGTACGACCATATACTTGTCATTGAACCTTCGTTTAGATAGAACTGCTCGTGTCATGTCACAGTAGAAGTTCATGTAAGATGGTACTCATGTTATTTACATGCATTCATCAGCATTTCGTACAGCAGATGTCCAGTAAGTGCAGGCATAAGACAGCACTGTGGTTAAGATCTCAGACTCTCGGTCACACGGATTTGGGTACAGTTGAAGCTGTAAACTACGGCAGCCATTTGACGTGGGGGTTGACTTTACTCCGCGTCTGTTCCCGCATGCGCAGAGTGGCAGACTACCGCTACGGGCTGGATATCCCCACTCGGATTCTCCACTGACTTTGTACTTAGTTTCTTAGACTCCGTGTGAGAATGTTGGTTCTAATCCTAAGCCTTAGCGTCGACTGTCTGCACTGAGGACCGCTGTGAGCTGACTTCTGACTTAAGCTCTGTGGCCACGAGCGGACAGTACCTGGCATTTCACACCTGGTGTTTCTGTCACCTAGTGCCAGATTCTCAGTTCCCTTCTAGCTGGTCCCTGCTGTCCCTTCACTCGGCTGCCTTTCTCCATTCTGTCTTCCTGGGAGTCTCATTCGTCATCTTTCGGGCTTCTGTGGCCTTGTCTAACAGGAGCCTTCCCTACCCTTCCTCTTCATGCTCAGACTTGTTCAATGACCCCTTTGTGGGCCCCTTGGGAACCTTGCTTTAATTTGTAAGTATTCGGTGAACTTCTTGAGGAACAGCATTCAGATATATTTTCAGTGTGGGTGATGTAATTCTCATGGACTGAATCAAGAAGTGTTTATCAAATAAATTATTAATAATAATAAAAATAGTCTGTACCATAAATAAATGTTTTGGTTTTAAGTAAATGTTATATTGAACATCAAAGATCAGCAGAATCACCCTGCCTGCTTCTGTAAATAACTTTTGGGACAGCCAAAAACTGCTCATGAAGCATCTGCAAGTCTCCTGCTAACAAGAGTTCCTTGCAGCAGAGATAAAAGGTTGACAAAGCCTAAAATATTCACAAGCTAGACCTTGACAGAAGACACTTTCTGATTCTTGCTGTATGTGGGTACATAGCTTTCTTTTACATACAAAGTTATAAATAACAAAATTTACAGGTTTTTATATAACATAAAACTATATCACCATTTCTGTATTTAACACTTATTTTTCAAATAGCTCTATTTTTTGACATTTGGTATCTTTACTAAACAGGTGGGAACAAGCTTTTACAACATGACTGGCCTAGGTCCTTTGCCTCAAGCTCTTTATAATGGTGAACCCTTTGACCTCAAAGAGACAAGTCCTGAAGACCTGAGAGGGGCTGTCCTGGAGAAGATGATGGATGCCTTTGTGCATCTGCAGAGAGATGTGTTTATGGTAGGTGTGCACATGAATATTTATAATCATATTGAGAAGTTTTAAATATTTATTTATCTTATGTGCATTGGTGTATTTCCTGAATACATCTGTGTGAGAGAGGGTGCTAGATCCCCTGGAACTGAAGTTATAGACAGCTGTCAGCTGCTGTGTGGTTGCTGGGAATCAAACCCAGGTCCTCTGGAAGAGCAGCCAGTGCTCTTAAATGTTGAGCATCTCTCCAGTTCTTGTATTGAATATTTTAATGACATATGTAATATAAAAATTTTAAGCCTGATCATTTACTAATCATAATTAAATTTATATAGGTAAATAAATATAGATTTGAATATTTATAATTGTATAGAAAGCTTATTATAGTAACCCTAAATTACATGCTTTTAAAATTTATTTGAAATTATGTATATTTATGTGAATTACATAACAGCAATGTGCATATAAGTTGTCCATCTTAATAAAGTGATTTTTTTTCTATTTTAGGGAATATTAAGTGATGAAATCAATGCAATTGATTTCCTGATGGATAAGAATAATGTAGTACCCCGTTTGAATTCTTTGATTTTACACACTAAACCACAGTACCTTAATTTATTATCTTCATCAGGTAAATAGCCATTCTTGTACTGTTTATTGTGTTTAATGCTTATTGTGTGACTGTTTCAGTAATTTGTTATTAAACATCTGTTATTTCAGTAACTGCTGATATTGAAGATTTCTCCACTTTCTCTTTCTTGGATTCACAAGATAAGAGTGCTGTGATTGCAAAAAGCATGCATTACTTAACCCAAGAAGGTAATGCGCGTACTTTCCTGTAATTTATTTCTAAAGTAATAAAACATAACTTTAGAAAGGCACTTGAAAAATAAATGTTACTATGTTTCTATTTTTAACTAGGGGCTTGGGTTTCAATTTGTCAGTTTATAAGTTATTAGAATTTAACGATTTTTAAAATGGGGAAAACATCCCTCTTAACCTCATTAATCATTTATGTAGCAGAAGTTCATCTGTGGTCTCTTAATTTTCTTAGAAAAGTATATTAGCCCATTTTTACCATTTAAAAAAAGTAATACAACCTATTCAAAGCTATTTTAATGAGTCCATGAATAAAAATGCAATCTCTATATTAGAGGAGATTATAGGATTTCTACTTTATAATTCAACAAAACCTGCATGTCTTTCTGAAGTTGGGGATCAGAGATAGAAGAGAGAGACTAAAGAGTAAGGAGCGAAGAGAGAGGCCCAGGTTTGTTAGGGTGCAGCTGAGTGTTCAAAAGGCGAATAGAACATGCTTAGCTTAGGTCTGCATGGTCTGCACGGTCTCCTCTACTCTGAAGTTTGTTTGTTTGTTTGTTTTTCCCCTCTTTTTATTTTAATTGAGATGGGCTTTTCCATACAATATATTCTGATCATGATTTTCCCTCCCTCAACTCTTCCCAGGTCTTCCACACCCATCCAAACCAAACCCACATCTTTTCTTCTTTCTCATTAGAAAACAAACAGACAACTTTTAAAAGATGAAAAAAAGGAAAGGAAAAGAATATAAAATAAAAACAGACAAGCCTCAATAAGACAAAGCGAACATGAAAAACAAAGAACCAAAGAAAAAGCCTAAGAAGCACATATGGATTCAGAGACACATATATTAGCACACACAGAATGGCTAAAAACACCAAATCAGGAACCGTAATACATACGCGAAAGCTCTCTAGGTTAAGGGGAAAGGAAAAAAAGATGCCCAGACAAAGCATTATGAGACCAAAAAAAGAGAAAGGAAGGAAGGAGGGAGGGAGGGAGGGAGAGAGAGAGAGAGAGAGAGAGAGAGAGAGAGAGAGAGAGAGAGAGAGAGAGAGAGAGAGAAAAGAAAGAAAGAAAGAAAGAAAGAAAGAAAGAAAGAAAGAAAGAAAGAAAGAAAGAAAGAAAAGAAAGAAGTCTAAAACTACCATTGAGTTCACTTTGTGTTGGCCATCTACTGCTAGACATCGGGCCTGACCTTAAAAGTGGTGTCTGTACTTAGTGAGAGTCCACTGGGAGAAACTAAATTCTCTCTATGGGTGGCTATCAATTAGAGATAGCTTCTGAGTTTAGGATTTGGACTTGTATGTCTACTTCTATTCTCAGCTGTAGGACACCGTGAGGACCAGACTCATGCAGGCCCAGGGCATGCTGACTCGGTCTCCATGAGTTCAAATGTGCATTGGTCCTGCTGTGTTATAGGCCTTGCTGGAGTTCTTCATCTATAGGTGAAGGCTCGGTGGGCACCAGCTTGACCTCTCCATGTTCACTGAGTTAATTCAGCAATAGGATTTGTGGAGAACAACCAATAGTCTTGGCAATACCCTGGGTGGTTTGGGGGTTCCTAGAGGACCCCCCTTTGACCAGCAACTCCATTAGATATAATCTAATGCCAGAGGTGGAGTCTCCATTTGGTGATAAGAGATGTCCAGCTGGGGTTATAGTTCCCCCATTATTCAGTTATTCCATTTACGTCACCTTCATAGACGGGTGTGTGTCTGTGTGAGAACTTGTACTATATTAGTTCCCATACTACCCCTCAAATGCCCTTAACTTTAGTTGTCTCTCCCCTCTTCCCTCCCCTTCCAGTCCCGACCCCTCCGTCCACATCTAGCTATTCTATTTGCCCTTCTTAGAATAATTCAGTTCTTCTCCCAATCTCTTACCTATCCTCTGTGGTTCTATAGATTGTATCTTAGTGGTCATTGATTTAACAGCTAACATCCACACAGAAGTGAATGCATGCCATATTTCTCTTTCTGGTTCTGCGTTGACTCACTGGAGGTGATTTTTTTTCTAGTTCCACCTATTTACCTGCAGGTTTCATTTTTTTAATGGTTATTATATTCCATTGTGTAAATATACCACGTTTTCTTTATTCATTTGTCTATTGAGGGACATCTAGGTTGTTTTGGTGTTTAGATATTATGAATAGAGCAGCAGTGAGCGTGTTTGGGCAAGCATCCATGTGATGATGGCAGGAAGCATCAGTTGGGTCACGTCCAACAGTGGTGCTGCTGACTCTTGAGGTGGATGATTCCCGTTTCCCTGAGGAGCCCCTGTGCTGGCTTCCATAGTGACTGTACAAGTCGGCACTCCCATGAGCAATGGATGCGTATTCCCCTTGTTCCACATCCTTGCCAGCGTGACTGTTTACATGTTTTATTGATACAGGCCAATCTGACAGGTAAAAAAATGAAATCTCAAAGTAATTTTTATTTGTATTTCCCTGATTACTAAAGATGTTAAACATTTCTTTAAGTATTTCCTTGCCATTTGAGTTTCCTCTTTTGAGAATTTTCCTTTAGAATTTAGATCTATCTGTACTGCAGTTTTAAGCTGGGTTATTTATTTTTTGATAATCTAATTTTTTAATTCTTTATACATTGAATATTAGCTTTCTCTCAAGTATGTAAGTGGTAAAAAATTGCCATTCTGAAGGTTGCTGCCTTGTCCATACAATGGTGTCATTGTCTCGTAGAAGCTTTTCTGTTTCATGAGGTCCAATTTATTAATTTTTTATCTTAGTGCCTATGCTAATGGTGTTCTGTTCAGAAAGTTTTCTCCTGTGTCAATGCATTCAAGGTTATTCCAAACTTCTTCTTCTATTGGGTTTATTTTATAATGTTTTATGTTGAGGTTTTTGATCCATTTGAAGTAAAGTTTTGTGCAGATTGGTAAGTATGGATCTGTTTGGATTCTTCTACGTGCAGCCATGTGTTTCATTTAGCACCATTTGTTAAAGAGGCTGTCTTTTAACCAGTGTGTGTTTCTGGATTCTTTATCAAAACTCTGGTGTCCATAGGTATGTGGATTTATGTCTAGGTGTTCAATTCTTTAGTTTGTTTGTTTGGTTTGGTTTGGTTTGGTTTGGTTTGGTTTGGTTTGGTTTGGTTTTGGTTTATCAAGACATGGTTTCTCTGTGTAACAGCCCTGAGTGTCCTGGAACTCACTTTGTAGACCAGGGTGTCCTAGAACTCACAGAGATCTGCCTGCCTCTACCTCCCATATACTGGGATTAAAGGTGTACACCACCCCCTCTTGGATTTAGAGAGGGCAACAGAATCCAAGGAACAGAAAACCCAACCAACAGTTTATTCATTTCCTCTTTAAGGACCTCTGTCATAATCATAAAGGCCATTTTAAGGTTTTTGTCTTGTGCTTGAGCTATGTGGCAATACTTAGGGCCTGCTGTGGTAGGGTTGCTGGGCCCTAGGATGATTGTAATTCTAGGTGTCAGTATCTGGACTTGTTGGTTGGGGTTTCTGTTTCTTGGGTTCTGTTGCCCTCTCTAAATCTTAGGAGTTTGTGATGGCTATGGGTTGCCTGCTCTGGAATGCTTCTCAGACCCTGTCTCGGTGCCCACGAGGATCCAGTATGGAACTGTTTGTAGATATTGGGAGCTGACAAGCAGGAACAGTGATTGACAGGAAGGATGGAGGAGAGGATCTGAGGTCTCTGGCCAGCGTGGCCAGAGGTTTCTAGTGAAAGACTGCGGGGGTTGATAGAGGTGAAACACGCGGCAGAGAGGTTTCTCCTCCATGAGAGCGGCTAAGGAAGAGATGGCGGAAGACTGCGGGGGTTGTAACGTGTGAGTGGTGGTGGCCAAGCAATCAGAGTGACCTAGCGGTGCAGGGGATGGGTACGGTTTTAAAATTCTGGAGATTGAATTCAAATTTCACCTCTTTTAAGAAATCCAACATATAATAAAACATAGTGTGTTCCCATCCTAGTAGTAGCAGACTGGGACCTTGGCTGGGTCAAATGAAGACAAAGAGGCAGAGACCAGGTTAGGTTATATTTTAGAAGTCTCTGGGAATTATGCCAAATTAGCCTGAAGTACCTAATTTCATTAAATCTCTTCCAAATTAAAGGAATATTAGCTGAAATTTTATCATGTCTACCTTTATCATGAATAAGAAACGCTATGATTTTGAGGGTTTTACACTTGAAATACTCTGGGCTTAGGAACTGTGAGATGCCTAGGTGGAGTCAGAATTCTTCTCACTTCCTTAAGGAGGATGTGAGGGCCTCACTGTGAGTCATGGCTCCTGGTGGCTGCAGGAGATTAGCCTCTTCCCCCGCCCCACAGAGAACAGGGTGAGTCAGGGAGGATCTTGGTGGCTATCATCCTTTTTAATAGATTTTTTCTCTCTTATTTCTAAAGTTATTTTATTATAAATAGTGCTTAGTGTGATAATAATTGTACCTTCAAATATATTCAGCATTTAATACGTCGGGTTTTTGTTTTTTAATAATTGTTTTGAATTAGTCACCTGGTCTGAAGAAAGTTTTTCTGTGGGTCGCACTGGCAGCCCTAGAAGTACCATTTTGTGTGCTATGTACTGATGCTGGGTGAATTATAATCATTTTAACTATGGCATCAGATTGAAAATGGAGCTTAGCGAAAGCTCAATCCATTGTGTCCCCAAAGCAAGCATGAGGACCTTAATTGTATCCCAGGAACCCACTATTGTGTCTCATCCCAGCTCTGTGAGGAGATCCAGAGGCTCCTGGCTAAGCAGCCTTGTCTAATTGGTGATCTCTGTGCCAGAGGGAGCCTCTGTCTCAGAAAGAGCTGGACTGCGCCTCAGAAGCACATGAGGTTGACGCCTGACGGTTATACATGCTTGTATACATGCACTCACAAACAAACGTGTGCCTGCATGCACACATGAAAAACTGTTTCTGCCTCTGGGTTCCAGATTATCTCTGTCTACAAGTGGAGGTTAAATAATGATAACCGGAAATCACTTTTGCCATTTTCTGTATTCACTGAAAGTCTTCATGTGTATAAACAAATAAACAACATGCTGCCCCCCCCCCCCCCAAACAAACAAACCGTATACCAGTAACAGTTTCACTTTATAGCCCCGGAACCATGAAAAACATAAGACAGCTGTCTCTCCTGGTGGACATTCCCGTGACTGTCCCCAGATAGCGTATGCACGTGCATATATATGCAGTGTGTGTGGTAACATAATCCAACAGCAAGAGAGTTCAAAGTGCTGTTTTTGATTGACTCTGGATTGTTATTCTGTGGGGATTTCTAACCAGAAAATATCTTTTCCTTTTAGTTTGCTTTTAGAAAAAATTAATTTTACTTTACTATTTGAAATTTTCAGATAATGTACTGTCTGCAGTCACTCTGTGGATTGTTGCTGATTTTGATGTACCATCTGGGAGAAAACTGCTGTTTTCTGCATTAGAGCACATGGTGAGTAGATACTCTTCCTAAGTTGTTATTCCCCTCCGTGTTAAACAGTCAAATTCTTTTGTTTAGTGCACAGCATCAGAGAGACCATGTCAGGAATCGACATAAGACGCTCCACTTAAAACTGGAGAGTGTCCAGAAAAGCCTCCTTGTCTCCATGAGCTCAAAAGTGTGTTTTACTAGCAACAGCTAGTGATAGCAGTTTTTATCACATAATTAGTTAGCACTTTCTCTCCCAGATTAAGAAAACTTAGTCAATTTGTCTTACCAAAACTATGGCAAGCTATATTAACTTTAAACTTTTCTTTTTTAAGTAATTATAAGTCAGTTGTTAGAAGGAGTGGCTTCTGTATTTCAGGGTACTTTTTTTCAGCAGATTATTTTTTATTACTTTATAAATGATACCAATCAAAGTATCCACTTCTTCCCCTCCTCTCACTTCCCTCCAGCTCCCTCCCTCCTCCTCCCCCTTCTCCCCCTCCAGTCCTAAGATAGGGCAGGGTACCCTGCCCTGTGGGAAGTCCAAGGCCCTCCCCCCTCCATCCAGGCTTAGGAAGGTATGAATCCAAATAGACTAGGATCCCAAAGAGCCAGTGCATGCAGCAGAGACAAATCCCAGTGCCATTATCAATGGCTTCTCAGTCTGCCCCAATCGTCAGCCACATTCAGAGGGTTCAGTTTGATTCCATGCTCCTTCAGTCCCAGTCCAGCTGGTTTGGTGAGCTCCCATTAGCTCAGGTACACTGTCTGAGTGGGTGGACCAACCCCTCATGCTCCTGACTTCCCTGCCTTGGTGGTATAATGGTGAGCATAGCAGCCTTTAGGGTACTTTTAAAATGAATGTCTGTATTTCTAAGGGAGCATGTATATCTATATTTAAAAATTAAGAAATAAGTCAAAATGTTTTATAACGTTTTTATATTAGCTCATTGTAAGTTTATTGCTATATAGAAAATTATTTTTAAAAATGACTTAAAACAGTGATTGATTTCACCTGTTTCTGTGATTGACTGGTTCAAGAGCATCTTAGGTAAGAGGTTATGGATTAGGCCTCTCATGAAGATTCATCTTCAGTTGCACCATCTGAGCTCTTGGCAGGAACTAAATATCATCCTGCTTAGATGGCACACTTACCTGCCGATCGGCAAATGGGCCAAATGCTTTATTCCATTCCCACATAAACTTGGTTTTGTGTTGCTTAAATGTGCTCACAATACGGTGGCTGTCTCCAGAATAGGCGGTAGAAAGATGAGCGAGCAAGACTTAAATGAGCTCACAGAGGCTGGGGCAACGGACAGGGCCCGCCCGCATGAGTCTGCCCATACCGTCTATGCACACATATTAGGACTTCCAGTTTAGTGTGCTTATTCATGTGAGCTTAGGTAGGTAGGTAGGTAGACACAGTAATAGTATTGATGAACTCTCATTGCGTTGATTGGTGAGAGAGGACCAAATGTCACATGCTATGTTAATCCACTTACATGAAATCTGAAGAAGGTTGAGTGTTTGGTGTTAGAAATTAAGGGACTAAGAAATGAAGAGACTGTTATAAATGGCAGTAATGGTGGTTTTAGGAAAGGGAGGGTGTGTTATAACTGAGGAGAGGAGCGCTGTCTGGATTACTGGTAGTGCTCAGTTTCTTGACCTTAAGTCGTTTATGTTTATGCAGAATTGAATTCTGCGTTTATGTTTTATATACTTTATGTATTCTTTTATATACTCACAGAGTGACTAAATATTTTATTACCAAAGATATTTCTACAAAAGAAGAACTGGATAGTTACTAAATGATCGCCTCTCTGGCTGCTGTGGTGGTAACTACTCATTTGTTATAATTGTCATAGGAAGTCAAAAAGTAAAAACAGGTACAAGATAAGGTCAAAAAACTTGACAGCCAAGAAGCCTGTTCAGCTGTACCAGGGTGTCTCCAGTACTGTACTGATCTTCTAAACTGTCAATGTGTTTTGCAGGAAACGAGTGTTCATAGTCGGTTGGGGGTCATCTATAACCCCACATCAAAGATAAATGAAGAAAACACAGTCATTTCTAGAGGAATTTTGGCAGCTTTTCTAACACATAAAAACAGCCTTTTGAGAAGATTTCTCAGAAAACTGGCAAAAGAAGAAACTGCTGAAGCAATTTATTCTGGAGAAAAAATTAAGACATTTCTTACTATGGTCAGTAAAATAATTGTGTGTAGACAGTGTCTAGGGATCCAGGCTGTAAACAGTGTCTAGGGACCCAGGCTGTAGACAGTGTCCAGGAGTCCTGGCTGTAGACAGTGTCCAGGGGTCCTGGCTGTAGACAGTGTCCAGGGGTCCTGGCTGTAGACTTCAGCATGGGTTAGGTATGGCTATTATACACTTAGAAGGTGAATTTGTTTTTTATGATAGCCATATTTTAAGTGCTAATTTCAAATGCCATGGTTACCATATTGAATGGTGCAATGGAACATTTCGATCATCATAGAGCGCGTGGGAACTTGCTAAAATTTCAGACCGAAGGCCTCTTAATTGTACTCAAATAGAACACACCAAGGTGTATTGTATATATTTTAAAGTCGGTAAAGTACTAATAGGGAAAAGTGTACCTCAGTATGAAGCTATATAAAACCTTTTTCTGGTTGATTTTCTATGAATATCCTTATAATTTTTTGAGAGAAATTTTAAATACTGCATTGTTTAAATGCATATTTGTACACTCAGGTAAGATGCAGTATTTCTATCATAAACACTCCTATTTAAGAGCATCAAACATGAGAGATACTGAGTTTAGAATTTAATAAACATTTCAATTTTATGTTTAAATTTTAGTTAAACTGATGTTCTCAAACATTATGATGCTCTACAAATCTCCCTGAAATGGTCAAATAATTGCTAATTTATAACTATGTGCATTTATAACAAGATTTAATGGTTTTGTGAATGATTTGATAAAAATGATCTCTTTAAAATGCTGTTTCAAAAGAAAATTATATTTTAATCAAAATTTGCATAATTTTATTAATGTTAATAATGTGGGATTTATATAGATTAATTTTACTGTTACTTCATCATCTTATTCATTTTTAATAGTTTCATCATTTTTAACTTGTTTTTTTCCTGTTTTTTCATTTTTTTTCTTTTTTAACTTGTACCTTAGGAGATGGATAACAATGCTTTTGAGAAAAAATATAACACCATTGGAGTAAATATTTTCCGAACTCACCAGTTCTTCTGTCAAGATGTACTTAAACTGCAACCTGGCAAAACTGGTATTGTCAGCAATGGGAGAGTAAGTAGAAGAAGAGATGTCTCCTTTTTAGTGGACACTGGTGCTGTGACCAGAGACCCAACATAGTGACATGCACTCGTGTGTTACGTCCTAGCTAGAGCTCTGGACAAAGAAAATGGGACCAGAACCCACTACCGCTCCCCTCCCCGAGCTGTGACATTGGACCAGAACCCACTACCGCTCTCCTCCCCGAGCTGTGACATGGGACCAGAACCCACTACCGCTCCCCTCCCCGAGCTGTGACATGGGACCAGAACCCACTACCGCTCCCCTCCCCGAGCTGTGACATGGGACCAGAACCCACTACCGCTCCCCTCCCCGAGCTGTGACACGGCACCATCCTGCCGGCAGCTATGGAGAGCAGAGTGTGCTCTGTGCACCCAGCTTCCTCTGTTCTAATAGCAACACACCATTACGTCTTTAGACATCGGTGTTGTGGACAGGGTACAAAGCATATTACCTCGTTTTTTTCTGTGCCTTTCTCTGAAATTCTTATGTCACATGACAGCTAGTTTTGTGAATTCTGAATATGCATATATAGATTGTCACATATTAGCGATCTTTTACAAGCTATTGAAGAACATACTCAAGCCAGGCGGTGGTGGCGCATGCTTTTAATCCCAGCACTCGGGAGGCAGAGGCAGGCGGATCTCTGTGAGTTCGAGACCAGCCTGGTCTATAAGAGCTAGCTCCAGGACAGGCTCCAGAGCTACAGAGAAACCCTGTCTCAAAAAATCCAAAAAAAGAAAAGAAAAAAGCACCTGCTCATTCTCGTTGTGCTGTGAACATGAACTACTAAAAACTCACGTTGCCTTCCAACTACCTTTTTTCTACAAGAGATATTTCTGTTTCTCTTAAAGCCGTGATTATAATCCCATCTGTGATTTTATATGACATTATTATTTTGATATTTGTGTATATTTGTATCATCTGTGTGAAAGTCAGAGAGGTAATTGTCAGGTACTTCTCCTTCCTTCACTTGTATCCTCAGCATTGAGCTCAGGTTGTCGGGTTTCCAGCCATTGCCTTTACCAAGAGCCATCTGGCAGTATACAGCGTGCTTTCTCTCCCGACATGCTGCAGGTCTGTTAACAATGACACAGTGAGTAGATGACACACACTTTTCAGTGTCTGAGAATGATAGTGTGATTCTACTTCTTACCAGCCACTTAGGTAAAAATTAGAATCTGTTTATAAAGTTTATTAAATAAGCTGGTATGTTTGACAGATACCTGGCTTAAAGTGCCATATGGCAAAACATCAAATTATCTTAAAAGTTTTAATGTGTTCTTGCAGTTTTCCGTGTTTTTTTGAGCTCTGGTCACCTCTGTTTGACTTGTATCTTTTGGTGTTGGAGAGACAGCTCAGCGGGTAGCGCTTTCTCTGTTCTCCAAAAGTGTGTTCTAGCTCCCAGCACCCACCTGGGTGACTCCTAACCACCAGGTCAGGGGATCCAGTGCTCCCTTCTGCCCTCTGCAGGGATCCACACATACGTACATATATATACAAATAAGCCTTTTTAAAAAAGACTCATAACCAGCTCTGACTCAGACTGGCCTCGAACTGGTGATCCTACTGGTGTGCATCATCACAACCGGCAGCTCTGAAAATGCTGCTTGACAAACTGATAGCAAACATTTAATAAGTGGTAGCTTATTAAAATAAGTATTTATAAGTCTGATAGCAAGCAATGTGGAGGTTCAGGGATGGCACCACTTCCTTTCAGCAGTTGCCATTGAGTAAACGGCTGTGTTCAGCACCCGATGCTTTACCGTTGTCTGCTATCACTAACAGTGCTGTAGTAATGACAACTAACCCTACAGCTGTAGTAAACCTCCCTCTCTCACAGTCCACAGCAGTAGTCAGACAGGCACCCACACCTCCTGTGAGTGAAGCTGTCTGCTGGGTGGAGAGGTTGTTGGGACCCACACGGGCTTGTCCAGGAGGAGTGGGAGGGTGACCATAAGCACGGCTGTGGCTCGGCTGCATGTCTGAGTGGGCTGCTGAGGACACCAGTCAGAGTCCTTGCCTAGGGCTGGCTGATGGGCACTGGAACTGTGCTTCAGAACTAGTACCGCGGCTGACATCAGTGCAACAATGTCATCTTTATTATCCTGTAATATAATAATAATCATAGTCTCTGGGGCCGATCGTTAGCATTCTCACAGCTTCATCTTTGAAATAGTGCATTTAGCATAGAGCCTGTCCCATGGTAAAGTTGAGGAATATTTGGAGTTATAATTTATTATAAATGATTAATAATATGAATACAATAATGATCGCATATTTTCCACATTTAAATTTTTATTTTTGAGACATGGCTTCTCTGTGTACTTCTGGGTGACCTAGAACTATGTTGACCAAGCTGGCTTTGAACTCACAGATGTCTGATGTTAAATAAACAATGTATAAATGAAAAATATGTTTAATAGAAACCTGGCTTCCCAGAGGCTGAGTTACAAGGGTGTGCCCCCTTGCCCAACTAATGATCACATAATTTCTTGCAGAAATACTAAAGTAGTAGATGTCTATATGTTTAAATATGCTGTTAGTGTTTTCTGTTTCTGTTGATCACACCACATAGTCAAAAATTGTGGAAAATTATGGCCTAGCAAGCAGTAGAGAAAGCAAACCTTACTCTTTGAGCCACGCGGCCATAAGTTCAGACTCAGTTGTCAGTGAGTTGTATAAATTTAGTAAAACTGGGCTTCATTATTCAAACAATAGGAGCTGCAATCTGTTGATGGGGATATTGAATATGCATTTGTATGAATACTTAAAACAGGCCCCGACAGGGTAACTTTTCAGTAAAAGTAACTCATGTTTTCTCTTGAAATATTTGAGAACGGCAGATTGTAGGCTCACGTATAGACTTGATTTTTATGAACTCATACATGAGAATAAGCCCATACGAAGGGATTCCTACTCAGTGTTAATGAACATTCTAGTAGAGCTTAGTGTGCTGTCAAAGCAGGTAATGCTCTGTATTATAGAATTCTACCTGTACTTTAAAAATCACATTTCTAAAATATTGCAATCAAGATTTAAATACTATATGTATTTTATTCTATTATTGTTTAATTTTATTAAAGTTCTTTTTCCCACCCTGAATATTATCTGATTTTATACCATTTAAATTTCATTATTTGGCAAATGCATTCAACTGTAAGTAGAATAGAGACTGAAGAATCAGGTCCTTACTGTCTGATGCTGTGCTTGCTTACGTGGCTGAAAGGAAGCAAGTGTCCGGTGACTTTCATCAGAACGAGAGACGCCATTTTAAGAAAATAATTTAGGATATGAGGGCCCTATTCTAAGTTAATAATAAAACTTTTCAGGCCATTAGAAATGGTGCATCTAAAATTCCACTCTTTCCCAATCCTATCTGCCCAGTGATAAAAACAAAACAATAAAAGATGCAATAACTAAACAATTAAAAAAATTGAAACTGCTTTTAAAGTTAAATTTATATCAAATCTCAAAGTTTAAAAAAAAGTTTTCAGGCATGCTTTTAGTAATGCAGTGCCTGTTTCCGTGTTAAGACCCTGTGATCTATACTCACAATGAAGCGTTATCAGACCTCTGACGTCACGTCTGCAAGATTCCAGTAGATGCCACCTGAGTATTCAAGAGTGTTCATTCCAGAGCAGCTGCAGGGCATGTAAGACGTGTCTGGAACCAGCCTCTGCAATCTTTCTATTAAAGAAAACAACATTCCACTTGACATGGCTTCTAATGTTGTTAATAGAATGCGTTCCTATATGAGCCCATCGTGTCAGCCCCAGGTCCTACACAGGGCTTTGCACACACAGTGTGACAGTGGCTGCACAATAATAATAACTCTCCCAGAAGATGCTCGTGGCAGTGCAGTGATAGTGTGATTGAGTAAACATGAAAAGAGAAAGTTTTCCCAAATGTCTCCCAGAAAATATCCAACAATAAAACTTTCTTTGTTTCAAGTTCTTAGGACCTTTACATGAAGATTTCTACCTAGAAGATTTTCACTTGATTGAAAAGATAACATTTAGTAATTTGGTAGAGAAAATTAAAGACATTGTTGAAAATATGGAAATCGACTCCAAAGAGTAAGTATTTAAAGGTATTATAGCAACTCATTTGGGAGTATAATGTTTTTGGATGTTTTCTCTCACAGTTAGAAAATGCTTCACTATTTAGACAAGATTCAAACAAAGACATGAAGAAGAGGGCGACCAACCCATGCATTTACTCTCCACCCCTTAGCTCTGAGGGCTGGGGTTGGTTTCTTTATTCCATTCTTTCTCTCTGTTTCGCATTCATCCAGTTACACCCCCTCATTTCACAGAGGAGCCTTTTTACATAGAGACTGTGTGCATAGGTCTCATACTTTTTATTTATACTTTGGCTTCATCTGTAAATTTCCACTATCCATGTTTATTGTATTGAGTGCCTCACCTTTCCCAGAGACTGTGTGTCCTTTGTATTTACTTCTGTAAGAAGGAGCTATAGTCATTCATATAGAAAGGGCCTCTCTAGAGTTGTCAACTGTAACATGAAATACAAAGTTTTCTCTTCCTAGAAGTCTCACATATTG
The DNA here is from genome assembly GCF_903992535.2 of Arvicola amphibius. Taxonomy (NCBI): domain Eukaryota; kingdom Metazoa; phylum Chordata; class Mammalia; order Rodentia; family Cricetidae; genus Arvicola; species Arvicola amphibius. Next base: position 4,954,680 of record NC_052059.1, read on the forward strand.
TTTCTCTGCTTGTATAGCATGAGCGACCTTGTGATGAAAATCGATGCACTGGTGTCTCCATTGCCAGTGCGTGCCTCTCGGTATGATGTCACGTTACTAAAAGAGAACCACAGGTAATGCTGTAGCAATATCTCATTTTCCTACTATGAATTATTCCATGCAGTCTTTTCCCTTGCCATGCATTATTTCCATTAAATTTTATAGCATAGTAAAACCTAAAAGTTCTCTGTTCAGTAAAAATATAATTAGCAACATAAAGAAAAAATGATCTAGGACATAGCTCAGTAGTAGAGGATGAATTTGCCTTTCATGCATGAGGCCAAGTTTGATTTTTTTGTACCACATTACTAACACACACACAACACACACAACACACACACACACACACACTGAACATACACACCATACACACATATTACAAATCTAGTTGTATACCTTAGTGAATAAAAACACATTTAGGATATAAAGTTTTGAGTTATACTTAGCATTATTTTTACTTTTCAGTATTATTAGTAACAAGCTATGTATTTTCAGTATATGAAAGACTCATTTCCTAAGGAGTTCTTACTAATGTAAGATCTCTAAGATACCTATACTCAAGGTTATCTGCAACTACCTTCAAATAAATAGTATTTTACATTAGCTTTTTAATTTGTAATGAGAGACATTTATTTGATGCAAAATCTTGCTCTAGAATGGCCTCAAACTTGCTGTGTAGCTCAAGCTGGCCTTGAGATTGATGTGGGATTTCCCTCTGTATGCTGTGATTACCATTATGAATAAAGAAACTGCTTTGGACCTATAGCAGGGCAGAACTTAGTTAAGCAGGAAAAAACTAAACTGAATGCTGGGAGAAAGGAGGTGGAGTGAGAGAAAAGCTATGTAGCCCCGCCAGAGACAGATGCTGGAACTTTAGCCAGTAAACTACAGCTACATGGTGATACACAGATTAATAGAAATGGGTTAAATTAAGATGTAAGGTTTAACCAATAAGAAACTAGAGCTAATGGGCCAAGCAGTGATTTAATTAATACCATTTCTGTGTGATTATTTCAGTTCTGGGCAGCCAGGGCGAACAAGGAACCTCTAACATGAGCTCATGAGCCTCCTTCCTCATTCTCCTTACAAATGAACAGATGATTGGGTATCACCCCCACTCACTTCAGAAAACCACCTTTAATCTATGGCGTGACGCATGTAGCTAAATGGTGTCTTTGGAATTAAAGCACAGTACAGCCTTCAAGAATTAACAGTTACCTGTGGCAAGTTAAAGCAGCAGGACACAGATCACCTCTCCTAAAGCCTTGTGACAACCAGTTTCCACAGGTGCTACAATATGACAGTGATTTGTACAATTTTTGCAAGATAAACAAAAGCAGCAAATGTTGTAGAGTCTTATTATTAGATTATCTAACTTACAGTCCTTATTTCTGGCAGAATTATCCAAGACCCGTTGGCTCTACTATTCTTATTATAACACAGTCAAAGCTTCAAGTAAACAAGGTTTCTCTCCGTGCTCATGTCTCTAGTAAATATTCAACTGATGAGCATCGGTTTCTCCCTGCAGCAAAGACGATTGCTGCTCCTGTAGCTGCATTTGTGTGGCATTTCATTTGGCAAGGCCTTTTCTACTGCCAGAATAAACAGTTCTTCATCTGAGAAAATGTCTAAGTATGACTAGTATTGAAGCCATAACTGAGTTGGCATAGACTTTACTTTACTAACAGACATATTTAACTCCCACTGGCCAGTTTGTTCCCGTTTTCCTTTCATTTAAATCCATCTCTTCGTTTATGATTTAGATCAATGGGATGAGCAGGATGGAGGTAGAGAGAGGAGGATAGGTGCTGGTGGCCATGTCAGAGGGGCAGAGGTGGCAAATGAGGGTCTAGTTCCTCAGTCAGCAATAGCTGGGTCCAAATAAGTTACCATGGTTTTGAGTGTGTTTGGTCCTGATTTCCCTGTCTTATGTGTTGATTTTGTACAATACCAGGTGATTAAAAGTATGAAGTAGTCAATTCTCAGATCTTAGGAAATATTTTCCCCTCTACAAAACTACCAGGATTTGTACTGTAGTAGTCTCATTCCTTAATGCATGTTCATAAAATGGTTCATTTTCTCAAATTCTTTATACTTTTACAAAGTTGCACACAAATTTCAAATTTGGATTTTATTATATAACCAGAATTTAAATCAACTACAAGGGAAAGCAAGCAACTCGTAAGAATGTACATAACTAAGATCACATTATGGATGTGTTTATAAATGTAATTCATCACGTTGGCCTTCCCTTTGTCACTGCAGTGTGATAAAGCTGAGTCCTCCCGAGAATGACCTGTTCTATGATATCGTGGCTATCGTGGATCCCTTGACAAGAGGAGCGCAGAAGATGGCACAGCTATTGGTTGTAAGATAATATGAATCAGACTAAATCTTTTCACTTTGAAACTCAAATATTCATAACTGTTTTTAAGTGTAATGAAGTATTTGTGCTTCTCGGATCTTTATATCACCTGGCATTTTACACACACACACACACACACACACACACACACACACACACACACATCTGCATGTATGAAATATACACACTTCAGTGTAGAATAGGAGAACCATGCACAAGTGTCACAGCAGTGCTTAGGCTGGGGCTGCAGTAGGCTGAGCTGCAGTCCCCACCAAGTCCACACTGTGGCACTTGAAGTATGCGTTGATGAATTCAAGCCCTGACTATCAATGGGACTATATGCAATTGAGCCCTTAGGAGGTACAGATAAATGACTTGATAAGGAAGGAACCCTAGTTATATCATATGTGGAAGGTGTAAGTTCTCTCTATCTCCCATAGTCATCTATGTATTGCTGTTAGCATAAAGGGGAGAACACGGCCATAACCCCATAGGTCCACAAGTGATCAGAAATAATAGCAGTGAGAAGCTGAAAACTATGGCCAACAGCCTTTTATAAAGATGAAAATGTATGGGAAATCTGGTGTTTTGACGCATGGCTGTAGTCCCAACAATCCAAAAGCAGAAGCACGTGTTTACAGTCATGCTGGACTGCATAGCCATGTCCTGTCTGAAATAGGAGGATGCACAGATGAAAGAAGGGAAGGAGACTTGGAGGGAGGGGGGAGGGTAGGTGAATGGAAAATGTTCTCAACTATAGGCAACTAAGGAATGCTGAGAACAGGAGAAATAGGGAACCAGTTTATTACCCAATACAAAATGATTAGCCCTGAAAACATACGTACCAGTAACATATGGACTGAGCAGGTCATATTTGTATATGTTTATATTTTGTGTGTATAACAAAAAGTTAAAGGAAATTAATTTGGAAGAGAACAAGATGTGTAGAGGGCATACATGGGAGGGCTTGGAGGGAGGAAAGGAAAAATGACATGATTATATTACAATATCAAAAAATGGGTTAAATAAAAAGTAAAGAAATGTTCTCAGAATTAGAAACTGCTCTGACAGTTGGCTTCCTTTGAAAACAGGCCAGAGTGTAGGTAAGAAATCTAGTAGATAATGTTAATGACCAAGCAGGTGATATTGCTGTCCATTCCACCAGAATTCCATGTGTTAGCTTTCTCAGACAGTAGACTATATGAAGGGAATTTTTTGAAATAGTTTTATAGGTATACTTATTAATGTAGATGATCATCTTAGATTTTGATGCTGTTTCCATTCAGAATATGAACAGCACAAAGCTAATTCCATGGCTGCTTCAATATTGTCTTAGCATTTGTAAAACCTTCACATGTGAACATCTAAAAGTATAGTATTCAAATTATCCTTGATTTTTATTGTACAACTTCCCTGTTCCCATAAAGAATCATTATTCAGAAAAAGTATTATTTTATCTTTAAAACCTACATCAGGATAGGACTTATAAATAATAAATGTAAAATTATAGGGAGAAGAGAGGACTTGCACGTTCCTTCTTTGGTAATGATAACATGCTTTATTTCTCAGCAGTTTTATTTCACTTTATGGGATAATACATTTATAAGATGACGTTTTGTGCATTGGCTATAGTCGCCAGTTCCCTGTCACTCCCCGTGCGGTGCTGATCTAACATGAGAGGAAGTCATGCAGTGACCCTCGTGGCAGCAAATATGAGGGGTGACAGAAATTAAACCACAGAGCTCTTACACATACTCTTCATGTCACGTGCACACTTTTTCTACCTTCATCCATGTCCTGGGTTGATTAACAGCTTTTGAATCATCTGTGACTTGCCTATGTAGAGATGATGGAGAACAAACTATTTTTTCCCACTTGTTGATTTAGTGACAAGTGAGAGAAAAAAAAGAGTAGATCATCTGTGTATAATCTAGAACTTTCCATAGCTCTTAAAGCCTAGAGAGAAATTCTAAAAAGATCAGGGCACTCTAGGCAATGTTTTGAGGCAAACCAAGGTCTCATAATTATATTCCATTTCCTTCAATGTTAAGGAAGTTGAGAAACCCTGAAAGTCATTTTTTTTTTTTTTTTTGTTTTTTGAGACAGGGTTTCTCTGTGGCTTTGGAGCCTGTCCTGGAACTAGCTCTTGTAGACCAGGCTGGCCTCAAACTCACAGAGATCCACCTGTCTCTGCCTCCCGAGTGCTGGGATTAAAGGCGTGTGCCACCACCGCCCGGCCCTGAAAGTCATTTTAAACAAAAGACTAGCAGTTTACAGTGAGGCACTGAGTCAGTCAGTTGTCTGAATGTCGTCGTCTCCTATAGCTTTCTGTGGCCCCGGGCAGCTAAGTCTCTGTTCATCACATACAGGAGGATGTGGGCTGTGTTATGTGTGTCATCTTCAGATGTGACCATGAGTGGTGCATAATGTATGCTCAGTAACTGTGAGCCATTCTGTTATTTGAAAATCAAATACGGGATTTTTTAATAGGTGCTTGGCAAGATTGTAAACGCAAGGATGAAGTTGTTCATGAACTGCAGGAGCAAACTTTCCGAAGCCCCCTTAGGAAGGTGAGTGGATGGCACCGCTCTGGACCTGTTGTTGGCCAGCCCTGCTGGCGCCTTCTCTAGAGAGTCAGCATCTGTCTCTTAACTGATATGAAGCTAAAATAACCTGACTCAGCAAATATATCTCACTGTGTGCACTGTCTGCAGTGTTAAGACAAAAGTTTTAGAGGATCTGTTGGTTCAGGGATGTTTGTGTTTATCATTGATGTGGGATTCCCTCTGTATGCTATTTCCATTGGCTATTAAAGAAGCTGTTCAGCCAATGGCTTAATAGAGTGAAGCCAGGTGGGAAATCCGAACAGAGATATAGAAAGCAGGCAGAGTCAAAGAGATGACTGCTGAAGGCGACAGGCACCAGACAGAACCTTACCAGTAAGCCACAGCCATGTGGCAATACACAGATTAATAGAAATTAGTTCATTTAAGATGTAAGACTTAGCTAGAAATATGCATAAGCTATTGACTAAACAGTGTTGTGATTAATGTAGCTTTTGTGTTACTTTTTGGATCTGGGTGGCTGAGAAATGAAGGAGCAGTCTCTAACTACATATTGTGTAAAATAGTTCTTACACTGTGACCTTAAATAAAACCTAACTTAACAGAAACATGCCCTTTCTCTTTTTTGGATCAGAATCATTTATATTTTTAGAAATATTCGATATCCTTTGGTGTTCTGAGGCAGAAAGAAGGTTTGCCCGATTAGGCGGAATAACTGAGGCTTGGCATGGCATGTTCCTCTCAGTTGTAGTTACTAAGCATGCATGTACACCTGGCAGGAAAGCTGGACTTTGGTTCATCTTTTTGTTTCCAAGTATGGTGTGTTCTATATATTGTACACTCTTACCTTGAACTGTCACTTTAAACAAGGAATTGTTCATGCTTGAGAGACAGTGCAATGGAAAATATGGAAAATTAGAATGGGAATTTAGGGTTTAACCATTGGCTCTTTGACAGTTTGTTTTAGCTCATTTGCTTTTAGGTTGTTCATTTTTTTGTTTTTTATACTTTAAATTTATCACATACATTTCTAAATCTGATTTAAAAATCATTAAATATGTTAGTTATTAAATTGGAAGGTCTGTACCATGGGTACAAAATTTTGTTGTTGTTGTTGTTGTTGTTTTAGTTTTTCAAGACAGGGTTTCTTTGTAGCATTCGAGCCTGTCCTGGAACTAGCTCTTGTAGACCAGGCTGGTCTCGAACTCACAGAGATCCGCCTGCCTCTGCCTCCCAAGTGCTGGGATTAAAGGTGTGCGCCACCACCGCCCAGTGGGTACAAAATTTTTATTCACAAGGATGGACAATCCTTTCAGAATATCTCTGTAAAGATGTAATGCATTTAAAAGAAGAAGAAAAAAATTACTGAGGGCTGAGATACATCTACTCTCCAGAGAATCCAAGTTCAGTTCCCAGCAACTTACAACTGCCTATTAATCTAGCTTCAGGGAATCTCATGTTCTAATGTTCTCTTCTTGTCTCTGTAGGCACTGAACCCGTGTGTGTGTGTGTGTGTGTGTGTGTGTGTGTGTGTGTGTGTGTGTGCATGTAATTAAAATATTTAAAAATAGAGAGTGGTAATGTGACTACTAGAGGGATGGAACATGGCTTCTGTAGTAGGAATAGTAACTGAAGTGCTAGCTACTGGTCAGCATATAAAGTAAGCACCACTTCTAATCCACTGGTTCAACATAGTCTTCTTAGTTCCTCATGTTGTGGGGACCCTTAACCATAAAATTGCTTTTGTTGCTAGTTCATAACTGTAATTTCGCTACTGATACAAAACATAATGTAAATATCTGTGTTTTCTGATGCTTTGGTGAACTTTGGGAAATGGTCTTTTGATCCCCAAAGGGTTCTAGAGTACGATATTTTTTCTTCCTTCTTTCTCCTGTAAACTTCATCTGATGACAAGATGCTCTTTGTATTTCTCCTTCACTGCAGCTGCCTTTCATTTTCTTTGCCACTGAAATTATTTTCACTCAGTCCTAGAGAAAGTTCTATTTCCAATATTCCTAGAAAGCATCTTCCTCAGCATTTATACTGTGTTTAGCATACTGGGTGCTTGTTTTGTGTTTACTTCATGACTGCTCTCTCGTTTCTCCTTGTACCTTCTTTTCTTTGGTTTAAATGTGACTCCTTTTATACATCTCCTAATGAGCCATCACCATGTGTGTAAAGTCTCCTGGAGTAAGGGTTGGGCCTGTCAACTTTGTTCAAAATACGGCCAATAGTTGAATAACTTCTGCAGTCTTCAGTCTAGATCAAACAGGCTTGCTGGCTGGCTCTCTCTCTCTCTCTCTCTCCCTCTCTCTCCCTCTCTCTCCCTCCCTCCCTCCCTTGTCAGTGTCTCAGATGAAGTGTGAGTAGAAATGCCTGGGTGGCAGTTAGCGGAGTACTTTTCAGCCACGACTAGAGAGGGCTGGAGTCCTCATTCCCACAGCACCAAACAACCAGATGAGCTTCCTTGCCTATGTCCACACTCCCCGTTTCATCCCCTGAACCTGGAGAGCTGCAGCAGAACTCGCACCATCTTTATTTATTGAAGTACATCTTTCTTAAGAAAAATCAAAATAGTTGTGTACTGAAACTATAGAACTCACAATATGAGTGTGAGCTGAGCATGATCGTAAAATACATTAGAGAACAGAAAATCGTTTCTATGTTCTCGATATTGACTCACACCAGTATAAGAAATGGCTAATTTTTAGTATGATTATATTGGAGAATGAGGCTGAGTACAGTAAATCTGCAGTCATGTCTAATGATCTATTACTTAGGAGCACTTAACTCCATCTGCTTGTTTGGTTCTAGTTGAACTTTTAAAATTGGTATCAGAATTTCCACTTGAATTTTAGTTTTTTTTTTTTATTATTATTTTGGGTCTTAGTTCTCTTTGTAATGGCAGGAGCTAATAAAATACCTAGGAAGCAGACTGTGTGTAAGTGTGAAGGCATATAGAAATGAGTGCAGATAGATTATATGCTCTAACTCAGATAGATTTTAAGGAAATTCTAATTGTTTTCATTAAAGAGTAAAAATATATTATATTATATAATATAATATAAGTAATAATATAAAGTGGTCTCTTAACTCCTGTAGCATACAGTGTGTATTTAACTTTTGGATTTAAGATCTTATAGTCATATTTATTGAGTCATTTGTAGTTTTAAAATAAATGAGGAATAGGTAATCCTTTTAATTTTAGTCATGCTATTTTTATGTTTCATTAACAGCTTTTACCGTTTTGTTCTGGAACCAGAGCTGATATCAGGGGCTAACAATGGTCCTTCTCATGGACCAGTGGCAAAATTCCTGGATATCCCAGAATCACACCTTCTAACTCTCAACATGATCACCCCAGAAGGATGGTTGGTTGAAACAATACGCAGCAACTGTGACCTTGATAATATTAACTTAAAAGACGTAAGTTATTGTGGGAAGTCATGTAAAGATGAAGGAATGGGATAATCCATGTCTATTGATAATATTAACTTAGAAGACGTAAGTTATTGTGGGAAGTCATGTAAAGATGAGAAACGGTAATCCTTGTCTATTGATGCCATCATCAGTGAGCGTCACACAAATACCAAAATTGTTGTGTAACTCTAGGTCTAAGTATGGTCTTTTGCTTTAAATTTATGTGTACCTCACTTCTGAAATCAACTTCTCACTGTTTCCAGATTCATGAATGCCCTCACCATTTTCATGGCCATGTGCCACTATCTCAGAGCAACTGATAAGCATGTGCAAAGTTTGGAAATGACATGTTGAGACTTCAAGAACTTCAGTCAGAACACATTGCCTGCTCACAGCTAGCAAAATCAGCTTTAATCAAATTGAAATAGAAACCAGGAAACAGAATTTGTCAGACTATAGGCTAAGCACACCTGCTTCCCATCACCTCCACTGTGACTTCAGCTAGCGAATAGTGTGACCTCTCCTGCTCACCTTGGTCACTGGCCGGGGGGGGGGGGGGGGGTGGAGCAGAGAATTTTACATTTTTATTGACCTGTATTCACTGTACATGGTAGAAAGTGTCATTAGGACATTTTCATGCAAGGCTATTATGTGCTGTAGCCATAAATGCCTCCCAGAAAGCCCACTTTCTCCCCTTTCTCTCTAGTTCCCTCTTCCCTCAGTCCCTCTGGTTCAAGTCATGTGTATGTGTATAATATGTATAATAATTTATGTGCCTGTAGAAAATTTAGAAAGCACAAATAAGAGAAAACATATTTGTCTTTGAGTCTAATTTATTTTGCTTAACATGATGATCTCCAGTGCCATCCATTTCTCTTCAGATGACATAACGCCACTCGTTCACACTGGCTAGAACTCCCTGGTGTGCATGCCACCACACCCATGTTTACTCATTCGCGGACGGATACATAGAGTGGCTCCATAACGTGGCACAGCGTCAAGTTACATATGAGTACTGCCGCTTAGTACAACTAAGCAGCCATGTCTGTGATGCTGCTTTCAGTCCCTGAGGGGCGTGCTCAGGAGCTGGGTGTGTGAGCTTTCTGTTTTTAATGTTTGAGGGATCTGCCTAGAGATTTCCAAAGTGGCTCCACAGCTGACATTTCCACAGTGGTGCCTAAATATGCTACTCCGACTTTGTTAGTTTTGATTGTTTGTTTGTTTGTTCTAGAAGAAAAGCATTTGGCTGGGGTAAGACAGGACTTCAGTTGTTTTTATTTGTAATGGCTAGGATTTTGTTTCTTATGTTTCTTATGTTTGTTGGCTGAGTGTCCTTATCTCCTGAGTAATGCATCATTATTTCAGCCGCCCCTTTACTGATGCAATTGTTTGGTTTCTTCATACTTAGGTTTCTCCCCAAATCCTTTTTTTTTTTTTTTTTTTTTTTTGGTATTTAAAAGGTTTAATACAGGGAGGAAGGTAGTGGTACCAATTCTTAATACAAATTATTAAACATAGTTTATATAATTTCAAAGTTATTCACATTATTCCCCAATTCTTTATTCTAGACCTTAGTAAAGATTTTTGTCTTTTCCCCCAGATTGCTTCCTTTGCTGTGCAGCTTTTCAAATTCCATTCAGTCCCATTTGTCAGATCTTGAGATCAACTCCTGAGTCGTGGGGTCGTTAGCCCGAGGGCCTGCTTAGCTGGCTCCTGCTCGCCATGTTTGTACTTCAGTCTCAGACTGCGGACTTTTACAGGAAGGACCTGATCCTTTTCTGCATGAGGGTCCTAATTTTCTCATTAATATTTGTCGGTCAAAGAGGCTGCTGTCTTTTCTGCAGACATCCTGGTAGCTTTGTCCAAGAGTAGGTGGCTGAAGCTCTGCTGGTTTAATCCTGGGTCCTCTTTGCTGAGCTCCTTAAACTTTTCCACCCATGACCCAGTTACATCCGAGAAATTTTTACATGAACATGGGACCATGTACTGAAAAATAGGTGTACAAATCCAGCATTAACTAATAATAAATCATAAATTTATTTTAAACAATTTTATGTCATAAATGTATTTTATTTTCATAAAAGCATCTGATTTATTTTCACATGCCTTTGGTTTAATGTTACCTTTTTGTCCAGATTTTTTTTTAATTGAACAATTATTTTTAGATTGAACATACATTTTTATACAATATATTCTGATCACTTCTCCTCCAAGATCCTTCCCACCAATGCAACTCAAAGCTTTCTTTTTCAATTTTTTGATATACATAATTTTACCATTTACTAAAGATGAAGGCAAATTTGCATCCTAGTGAGATGGATGTATGTGTATGCTTTAGTTTTACTTGTGTATATTGGTGTACATGGGCACATACAGCACAGTGCATGCATGGAGGTCACAGGACAACTATGGGAGTCAGTTCTCTCCTCTCCCACATGCATCCTCCATGGGTCCCCACTCACACCTGGACAGAAACAGAAATTAAATAAATACTTTTTAGATTTTAAGTATGTATTTGTAAAAATCACTTACTTAGTTATGTTTATTTCTGGTCACTGTTAAAGTCATTGTAATTGGGACCCTTTCCCTGAATCCTTCCCTAACAGGGTAATTATTAGTACATATGAGACCTACTGAACTTTGTGTAGCTTTATATATTCATCTGTTTTTCTGAAAGCGTTTGTGAGGTCTGAGGACTTTGTGGCATCGGGAAGGTGTTATGTAGGATCATATTGTCCACGCATAAGGACAATCTGGCTCCCCATTTGTATACCTTTTACTTCTTTCTCTTGTCTTGCTCCAGCTCAGGCTTCAATAACAAGTATTGAACTGAGTTAGAAGTGGAAAGGACACCCCCTATTTTGTTCCTGATTTTAGTGGATATGTTTGATTCCCAGTTAGAATAATGTAGACTACAGACTTGTTTTATAGAATTTATTATGTTGAGCTACGTTTCTATTTCAGGTTTCTTCTGGTCTTTCATTATACAGTAGTGATGGGCTTTATCAAAGCTAGTTTCTGCGTCTCTTCATTTCAGATCATGTGATTGTGAATGATCTTTTCTATTCGTCGTTGAATTCAACTTGCAAGTACTGTGTTAAGAGTTCTTGCCTTATGTTTATCAGGGATTGACCTGGGATTTTCTTTTATTGTGTCCTGCAGTTTTTGTATCAGTGTAATACTGGGTCCATAACATAGAACTGCTAACCACCCTTCCTGCTCTTGTTTTATGAAATAGTTTCAGGAACATTAATGTTTTTCACAGAACTTATGGAACTCACAACCACCTGGGTCTGGACTTTTTGGTTGGGAGACTTTAAATCTCATTGCTTACTGTACAGCTATATAAGTTACTTATACTCACTTGATTTTAGCAGATCATATGTGTCTATAAATTTATCTGCTTCTGGATTTTCTAATTTATTGAAATTTTGGTCTTTCATGTATGCTCAAGCAAGACTCTGGATTTTATTGGTGTCTGTTTTAAGCCTCCTTTTTTATTTCTCATTGTCTTCTCTCTCTGAGGTGGTTTCACGAATAGTTTATGAATCTCGTTCATTTCTTGTTTAAGAGCCAACTCTGTCTCATTTGTTCTTTGTACTGTTCATTTCAAATTCACTAATTTTTAATTTAATCTTTATTCTGTCTTCCTGTCTGCTGATTATGGGTTGTCTTATTCTTGTTTTCCTAAGACATAACATTCCTCATTAATTTACTTGAGATTTTTAATATAGGCATGTATTGTTATGAGACTGCTCTTACTGGATCCTCTAGGCTCTTTTTCATTGAGTTCTAAGGATTTTTGATTCTTTTTTTCTTTGATGACCACCATCATTCAGTCCCCATAGGTTTGTGCACTTTGTATAGTTTCTTGTTTTGTTGATTTCTGTTTTATTGCATTGTTATCAGACTGAACATAGGAAATTATTTCAAATTATTTGTATTTGTTAAAAATTACTTCATGTCCTAAATACGATCTTCTCCAGAAAATGTTTTATGGGATTCTGAAAAGAGTGATTATCTTTATGGAGTTTATAGACATCTACAGGATATCCATTTACTGTCGTATTGTTTGGTACTGATGCTTGTCCATCTTTTGTCTGGGTGTCCGGTCAGTTGGTAGGAGTGTGATGTTGAAGTCATGGTTACTGTGTGGAGGTCTCTCTGTGCCAGGACTGATTCTTTGTTTAATTAAGTTGGGCATCCAATGCTCAGTTCATGCGTTTTAATGTTACCATGTTCTTGTGATTCTGTTCCCTTCATCAGCATGAAGAGACCTTCTTTAAACTCTAGGGAACAATTTCCACTTGAAGTCCAGTGCGTGTGTGTGTGTGTGTGTGTGTGTGTGTGTGTGTGTGTGTATGAGAGAGAGAGAGAGAAAGAGAGAGACAGAGAGACAGAGAGACAGAGACTGTGTTGGTTTCTGAACACTCTATTCGCTTGAAAAGTCTTTTTCCACTCTTCACTGTAAACGGTGTACTTATCCTTGCCAGGTAGCCCCTGCCTTGCAAGACACAAACTGTTGATTGGTGCAGGGGTCTTTCTGAAATGGCCTTACCCTATTCTTCTGATGAGTGCCAAGGAAAGAGTGAGTGTCGCAGACCCTGCTGTGTCCAGTTGATGCAGGCGTGCTCAGTGAGGACTGCAGTGTTGACGTGTCTGGACCTGTCTGCTCCACTTTGGCCTCTGCCCTTCTCTCTGCTGATACAGCTTCTATGCAGCTCATGTCTCTTGGACCCTTTCCTTTCTTTCTTCCCTTACTTCTTTTCTTTTCCCCCATCTTTTGTTGCTCTTCAAGTTGTCTGATATGCACGTATGGTACAAACTTTCTGAGACTATCTTTACATCAAGCTATGGTTCCAACTGATGGGATAATGTGTTAAAAATACATTGAAGTTTTCAAAATGTTGAAATGAGATATTTTCAGGAAGAAACTAACAAATACAGAGTACATTAAAAGAGACTGCCTAAAACTGATGCTTAGGAATTGAGGAGCAAATGTCCTTATTGTCTTCCATTACAACTGCTCCTGACTTCTGTATTCATCGTCTTCATCAAAGAAAATATCGCCACATACCTGGAGTAAGAAGGCACAAGTTCTGTGGGAATTGGGCTTGTATTGTCCTCATGTGCACCTTTTGTCTAAAGACTTTCCCGTCTACTGAAATTCCTGTTGATCCAGTCATGTAGAATTGTTGGATTTCCTTCTGACTGACTCACTGGTGCCCTCAGCCAGTACCACCCACCAAAGCCTGTGTGGCTTACCAAAAGGAAGAAGCCTAAAACTGTGCTTCATCCATCATCTGAAATCAGCCCAAGCACAAGTAAAGAATAAGATACAAAATAGTAAAATGTATGAAGAGAAAGGTTTGGAAAAAATTTGGAAAATTCCCTGTTGTCTTTATGATCAGTGAGATCACTTAACAGGGTCTATTGGAGTCTCAGAAACAGAAAAACCCATGTGTGTTACTAAGATAACTTTAAAGAGCTCAAACAAGATGTGAAAGGTTTTCAGGGGACAATTAACAGCTGAGAAGTAGGCGCCCACCTGCAGGTAACAGTCTTGTCACCTTAGACCCTGAGTGCAGGCTAACTGGACACTTGGCAGTGAACAGCAAGTCTCAGGGTCTTGTCAACACTGGGCAGCAGCTGTGACTCTCCAGTTACAGAACCAGGCCCTTGTGTCTGCACAGATGCAGGGAATAAGATGGCCTCTAGAAACTCTGTTTCCTATTGTGTAATGTTAGTATTTAAAGTATGTGTAACTATTCCAGAATTTTTAGAGTAATTTGTAGAGCTATTTACTGGAGTAGAAAGTAAACTTAGGTAAAGAGTAGAAACACAAAAGTGAGCTGAACATGGTGCACACTTGTAATCTCAGCATTCTGAAGCTTGTGGAAAGAGGGCCAATTTAAGCTCCCAGCAAACCTGGGCTACGTAGTAAGAGGTTCCAAAGTGCCCCGAGTGCCTGTGTGCAGACATTTCCTTTTTACGACCTGCTGCCATATAACTGTGTGCTCACAAGAACAAAACAAAGAATTCTTTCAGCTGAGTCCCTTCTTCTGAAGCTCTTCCATTTCAACAAGTTGCTATAAGGGTTTATAGATACATAGTATATGAAGTCTATCACTAGAATAGCAATAATTCAGAATCTTAAAGTGGATTTAGCAAATACTATCTACAGGGAGTTTACTTTCAAACAAGTACTGAAGTTATATATCAGGACCTAAAGAAATGCTATGCACGCCATTCTAATCACTTCTGAGATAGTTACACCAAAGAAAAATAACTATGCAAGGTGAAATGTACCCAAATATTACTGAAAATATTTCTAAGCATATTATAATAGCACTGAAACCCTCCTATATGAAATATTTCAAAGATGAACATTACTATATTTTGCTTAGCAAAATTTCCAAACTGTAAAAATCACATACCATTTGACTTACATTTGTACTTTTTTTATGCTGTACATGTGAGGGAGAAGAAAGGGTCTATCCCTAAAATATAATATTTACAATAGAAGGAAATTTATAAATAGTTAAAATGCCTGAGCCTTTTAAAAATACATTTATGAATGGCAGACACGCTGGTATATACCTGGAAGCGAGGACAGAAGATAATGGTTTAAAGCCAGTAGAGTGGCATACACTATTCAGTAAGACCATATCTCAAAAGAGGTTAGAGTCATTGATTCTGAGAAAACTTTAATAGAAACATAAGCTATACATATTTCAATAAACCCATTAAAATTCAAATTGTTGATGTTTTTTAGACTGTTTTAACTCTATGTGCTTTCTCTTCTTTCTCCTTTGCTCTCCTATGGGAAGATTAATGTTAATTTAAATAAATTGTACTTACTTGTAATTAAATAATGAACATTATTTTTTTTTAATTTCAAGAAATCCAGTAGATGATAACATGACTTTCATGCCCAGTTTGAAATGAATGTTATAGAAGAACATGACAGATTGAAACACGTTTTTTATAATTACCCCATCTAAATGTGGAAGAGGCCTCTGAGTATTGCTACTTATGGACTGCCTCTCCAGGCACACTTCCTTCCTACTTGGTGTTATTTGTGAATATATCATGAAATTAGGAAATAACTGGAATTGGAAAGAAAAAGTTAATCACACTCTTATCTTGAAGAAATTAGTGAATTATCAGTTTGCTCATGTGCTAAAGAAAGACTTGAAGTCATAAAGCAAAGTGTGTTGTTCTGTTTTAGAATCATCACTTTTATTCATTATGAAACTTGTATTCTTATGATTAATACCAGCCAATGCTATGCTCCTCCGCAGACTGAGAGAAGTGTTTCAGCAGAGTATGAACTCGAGAATCTGCTGCTTGAGGGGCATTGCTTTGACATGACAACAGAGCGGCCTCCTCAGGGTCTGCAGTTTACACTGGGCACAAAAAGCAATCCTGCTGTAGTTGACACAATAGTGATGGCCAATCTTGTAAGTAGTCTGAAGATTAATTAATGCTATTTAACATTGTAGTAAAATCTCTTAAGTTTTCCTGATAGTGAAGATAAAATAATAGCAAATCTTAAATTGTTGAACAGCTAATAGAAAACAAAATTGAATCTTTTTTAATTTATTTTAATTTATTTATGTGTATGTGTCTCTCTGAGTGTCTGCTGAGTGCACGGAGGCAGACTTGTATATGTGTCTCCAAGTGTCTGCCGTGTACACAGAGGTACACAGAGAGCAGACATGTGTATGCGTCTCTCAGTGCCTGCCGTGTACACGGAGGTGCACAGAGAGCAGACATGTGTATGCGTCTCTTGGAGCGTCTGTCGTCTCTCTCTGAGTGTCTGCTTTTATGGAACATTGTAAAATCTCTTCCTTTGAGTTCATATGTAGAGTTTTCTTCTCTCATTCACACTAAATGCTTTCTTGGCTACTTTATATAGAATCTTTAATGAATAACTGCATATTCTTATTCACGTAATTAGTTTCCCTCTTTATCTTCCAAGGGGTATTTTCAGTTAAAAGCAAACCCAGGTGCGTGGATACTGAAATTGCGAGAAGGAAAATCTGAAGATATTTATGAAATAGTTGGGTGAGTTATCCAAACCAATTTTTAAAATTAATTAATTGATCAATTTTTCCCATCCAGATCACATTTTCCCCTCCCTCCTTATCCTCCTCCCAGTCTCTCGGCCTAAGCTGTACCCCCATTCACTCCTCCTTTATCTTCAGAAAAGGGCGCCCCTCCAAACCCCGTGGATATCAGCAGCCATGGCAGATCAAGTTGCAGTGAGACCAGGCACCTCCTCTCCTGTTAAGGCTTGATGCAGCAACCCAGTAGGAGGGAAGGGTTCTAAAAGCAAGTAACAGAGCCAGAGACAGTCCCTGCTCCGCTGTTAGGAACCCTACAAAAAGACCAAGTTGCTACATAAGTGTAACATGTGCAGAGGGCCTAAGTTAGCACAGGCTAGGTCTCTCATTGAGGGTTTAGTCTCTGTTAGATGCTATGAGCTCAAGTTAGTTGATTCTGTGTGTTTTCTTTGGCCCCTCTGACTCCCATAATACTTCATCCCCCTCTTCCACAGGATTCCCTAAGGTCTGCCTAGTGTTTGACTGTGTTCTGGGCATCTTTTTCCATCAGTTGCTGGGTGAGGCCTCTCTGATAACAATCAGGCTAGGCAATGATCTATGAGTATAGCAGAATATCATTATGATTCATGTCATTGACTTCCCCAAACCACTTTTAGAGTTTTAGATGTGAATGATTATTTGGTGTTACATATCAGATTATCAAAATGGAAATTAAAATCCTAAAAAAGTATTAGATCTAGTTCTGTGCAAGGTGACAGAAAATGACTTTCCAGTACTTAGCCATCCCATAGGATTTAGCAACTGTCCATGCACAATGCTGAGACCCTGACACATGACCGTCTGAGGGAATAAACAAGAGCAAATGCACTGAGAGTAGAAAGGGCAGTCTCCAACCGCTGCCAGAAGCTGGTGTCCTAGGAAGTGAGTACAGCTTTTCCCTGAACCCCGAAACCAAGCCCACCCCAGCAAACCTAGCACCCAAAAGGCCCTCATAGCACTAGACATTAAATTGTACCCCAAAACTAAGCCTCTATGCCTTGTTGTCAGGTGGAGTCTATAACCATAACATCTAGGCATATCTGGTACACTCAGTGTTGATGTCTGCCCACTGTAAGGCACTCAAGAGACTACTAGCAGCAGACCAGTCCCTCTAAGTTCCGACACTACTTAGAAAGGGTTGGAGAACTGACTCCCAGGAGTGGCATATAGAACCAAACTGAGATCCTGACAGATCTTACCATGATTCCAAGGTAAGAAACAAGACGCTGCTATGACCGTGATACACACCAGCTGGCTTTCTGAGCCCAGAAAACTAAACCAGTGAGTCATTAGATTTTACATAAACCTCATGTCTCCATCACTGTGCATGTCAACAGAACTAGCGAAACATTAGCTTATTGCCCCTTCAGGTTTCGCTCCATGAAAATGTATTTGTCTGTTCAACAGAATCACAGAATCTAGTTATCAGCCAGACTAGTGAACAACCACCATCAAAAAGACAAAAAGAAAAACAAAGAAACAAAAGTTTAGTGAGACATTTATGCCATCATCTCCAAGGCTGAGGTAACATCCAGAAGAGGAAGCAGAAAGAATTTTAGAGCCAGAGGATAGGGAGGAGGGCTGTGCCATGTTGTCTCATGAGCGATGCAGGACAGTGCTGCTTTCTCTTGCCGTGAGAAAACACCATGACCAAAAGCAACTTAGGGAAGAAGGAGTTTATTTTGGCTTCTATTCCAGAGTGATAGAAGTCCATCATGGTGAGAAGGCATGGCAGCTGCCAGGGGTAGGCATAGCTGCTGGAACAGAAAGATGAACTTCATCTTCAAACACAAAGCAGATAGCCATGGCCTTGGAAAGGGCTACAAGGTCTGCCACACTATTGATGGCTCTCACTGTGCAGCCTGGAGAAGACACAATACTCTCCAGCTCCACCATTACCACTAGTACACATAATGTTTGTAAAATTCATACCCAATAAACCATTTAGGACATTAAGAAAATAGTTAATGCAAGGCTTCTTCATTTTTTGTTTTTAGTCAGTATTTTTATGAGAAATGAGAAGCCAGATTTTTATTTTCCACTCTCTCTAAAAATTGAAAATGTTATATTTAGAATTCAAGGAAAAACACAAATTAAAATAATTCTTTTCTGATACATGGTGATTTCTTTCATTTTGTATTAAAAGACTTAACTGAGATACAATAGTTCTTGAAACCTTACTGAGAGTATAAATTAATTGATTTCTTTTTTTCCTGCCTAAATTCCTTTTCAGTGATATATGTTTTCTCTATTTAGCTTGTCTCTTCCCTTGAGTTGATGACTGTACCTTATCTAGAGTGTGTAACTGCCTTGTATTGTTAATAAGATCTGCTGGATCCCAGGCCAGCAAGACTCACTTTTCCTCTAGGATAATAATTGTCCCATCCATAGATACTGGTTTTGTGGCACCTAGAAAGTACTTGGCTTCTCAGAACAGAAGCTTTCGCCATCACTGTATCTCCACAGCCTGGGCAAAAGTTCGCTCTAGAGCCTGTCTGCTGTGGAGCTGGGCCCAGTAGCCCCAGCATGGTTCCAGTGAACAGTGTGTTAGAGGAACAGAGTCGCCAATGCCTCTGAGCAGGCTTTGACTAGAAGTGTTTAAAACTTACTTTAAAACATGACATTTGTGCTGGATCGTTGGAACCCTTTCAATTTTCTAGCGAACAACTGTTGCACAGGATCCTGCATTTTTACTTTGGTTTGAATCCCTCCAGTGGGAAACTTGAAGCCAGAGGGAACTAAAAGCATGTGTTAGTTATTATAGTGCCAGGATCTTCTTGTGGTCAGGTTATATCAACATATAATAAAATGAAAAGGTGGCTATTAATGTAGCCTCTAATTTCTTTCTCTTTGACAAACTTTAATGTTATTATTTAGTAGTTCCCATGATAGACTCCCTCCATGCATAGAATATATACATAAGCTCAGTTACCATGATTGTTTAACAGTTCTGAAATTTAAGGAGTGAACTACATTATGTGTGGTGTAAAATAGAATCAAAGAGATACAAATAGACATACTCTGAGTTACTGAGTTTAATAATGCCTTTTAGTCTCAAGTATATAAAAATTCTGGTGGAACATCTATAGAACATTCCATCCAAACATAAAAGAATATACCTTCTTCTCAGAGCCTCATGGAACCTTCTCAAATATTGACCACATACTATGAAACAAAGCAAACCTCAACAAATACAAAAAAATTAGAATAACCCCATGTATCTTATTGGATCACCAGAGCTTAAAACTAGACCTCAATAGTAACATTAATTTCAGAAAGCTCACAAACACATGGAAATTAAATGATGCTCAACTGAATCATCAGTGGTCCAAGGAACAAATAAAGGAAGAAATTAAAATCTTCCTAAAATTCAATGAAAATGACCACACAACATACCCAAATTTATGGGACACAATGAAAGCAGTGTTAAAAAGAAAGTTCATAGCACTAAATGCCTATGTAAAGAAACTGGAAAAAACCCACACTAGTGAGTTAATAGAACACCAGAAGATTCTAGAACAGAAAGAAGCAAACTCACCCAGGAGGACTAGACAGCAGGAAAGAATCAAGTTGAGAGCTGGAATCAACAGAATAGAAACAAAGAGAACAATACAAAGAATCAATGAGACAAAAAGTTGGTTCTTCAAGAAATCAACAAAATAGACACCTTTATCCACTAATCAAAAGGCAGAGAGAGAATATCCAAATTAACAAAATCTCAAATGAAAAGGAGGGCATAACAACAGACATGGAGGAAATCATTAGGTCATATTTCAAAAACCTATGCTCCACAAAATTGGAAAACTTAAAGTAAATGGACAACTTTATAGATAAACATCACCTACCAAAATTAAATCAAGACTAGATAAGCAAATTAAATTGACCTATAGCTGCTAAAGAAATAGAAGCAGTCATCAAAAGTCTCTCAACCAAAAAATAGCCCAGGGCCAGATGGTTTCAGCTCAGAATTCTACAAGATTTTCAAAGAAGAACTAATACCAAAACTCCTCAAATTACTGCACACAATAGAAACAGAAGACACATTGTCAAACTCTTTTTTATGAGGCTACAATTACCCTGATACCCAAACCATACAAAGACATTACAGAGCAGCCTCACTTATGAACATTGATGTAAAAATACTAAATAAAATACTGGCAAAACTAATCCAAGAACCCATCAGAAAAATCATTCACCATGATCAAGTTGGCTTCATCCCAGAGATGCAGGGATGGTTCAACATATGAAAATCTGTCAATGTAATCCACCATATAAACAAACTGAAAAATAAAAATCACATCTCATTAGATACTGAAAAATCTTTCAACAAAATACAACATCCCTTCATGATAAAGGTCTTGGAGAGAGCAGGGATACAAGGCATATACTTAAGAATAATAGAGGCAATATACAGCAAGACAACAGCCAACATCAAACTAGATGGAGAGAAACTCAAAGTGATCCCACTGAAATCAGGAGCAAGACAAGGTTGTCCACTCTCTCCATATCTATTCAATATAGTTCTTGAGGTTCTAGCTAAAGCAATAAAACAACAGAAGATCAAAGGATACAAATCAAAAAAGAAGTCAAACTCTCACTATTTGCTGATATGTTAGTTTACATAACTGACCCCAAAAATTCTACTAAGGAACTTCTACAACTCACAAATACCTTCAGCAATGTAGCAGGATATAAGATTAACCCAAAAAAATAAGTAACCCTCCTTTACACAGATGATAAATGGGCTAAGAAAGAAATCAGAGAAATATCACCCTTCACAATAGCCACAAATAACATAAAATATCTTGGAGTAATTCTAACCAAACAAGTGGAAGACCTATGTGACAAGAACTTTAAATCCTTGAAGAAAGAAATTGAAGACACCAGAAAATGTAAAGATCTCCCATGCTCTTGGGTAGGTAGAATTAACATAGTTAAAATGGCAATCTTACCAAAAGCAATCTACAGATTCAATGCAATGCCCAGCAAAATCCCAACAAAATTCTTCTCATACCTTGAAAGGACAATACTCAACTTCATATGGAAAAGCAAAAAACCCAGGATAGCCAAAACAATCCTGTACAATAAAGGAACTTCTGGTGGCATCACAATCCCTGACTTCAATCTCTACTGCAGAGTTACAGGACTGAAAACAGCATGGTATTGGCATAAGAACAGACAGGAGGACCAATGGAACCGAATCAAAGATCAGATATTAATTCACATACCTACAAACACCTAACTTTTGACAAAGAAGCAAAAAATATCAAATGGAAAAAAGAAAGCATATACAACAAATGGTGCTGCCATAACTGGATATCAACATGTAGAAGAATGAAAATAGATCCATATCTATCTCCATGCACAAAACTCAAGTCCAAATGGATCAAAGACCTCAACATAAAGCCAGCCACACTGAACCTCATAGAAGAGAAAGTGGGAAGTACACTTGAACTCATTGGCACAGGAGATCACTTCCTAAATAGAACCCCAGCAGCACAGACACTGAGAGAAACAATTAATAAATGGGACCTCCTGAAACTGAAAAGCTTCTGTAAAGCAAAGGACACAGTCAACAGGACAAAATGACAGCCTACAGAATGGGAAAAGATCTTCACCAATCCACATCGGACAGAGAGCTGATCTCCAAAATATATAAAGAACTCAAGAAATTGGTCATCAAAAGAACAAATGATCCAATAAAAAAAAAGTGGCAAAAAAGTGGCATATAGACTTAACTCACAACAGAGGAGTCTAAAATGTCTGAAAGACACTTAAGGAAATGCTCAACATCCTTAGCCATCAGAAAAATGCAAATCAAACAACTCTGAGATTCCATCTTACACCTGTAAAATGGCCAAGATCAAAAACACTGCTGACAACTTATGCTGTAGAGGTTGTGGGGTAAAAGAAACACTTTTCCACTGCTGGTGGGAGTGCAAACTGGTATAGCCCTTTTGGATATCAGTATGGTGATTTCTCAGAAAATTAGGAAACAGCCTTCCTCAAGACCCAGTAATATCAATTTTGTGTATTTACCCAAGGGATGCTCAATCTTGCCAGGACATGTGCTCATAGGAGCATTGTTTGTCATAGCCAGAACCTGGAAACAACCTAAATGCCCCTTGATCAAAGAACAGATAAGAAAAATGTGGTACATTTACACAATGGAGTACTACATAGCAGAAAAAATAGTGACATCTTGAAATTTGCAGGCAAATGGATGGGTCTAGAAAACATATTGAGTGAGGTAAACCAGACCCAGAAAGATAAATATCATATTTACTCATAAGTGGCTTTTTGACATAAAGCAAAGAAAAATCAGCCTAAAATCAAAATCCCAGAGAACCTAGACAACAAAGAGGATCCTAAGAGAGACATACATGGATATAATCTATATACTAATAATATATAATAATATTACTACCCATAACCTATATGGGTAGTAGAAAAAGACAAGATCTTCTGAGTAAATTGAGAACATGGGAACCTTGGAGAGTGTAGAAGGGAATGGGGGAGGAAGGAAGGGAGTGGGGAAAAATATACAGCTCAATAAAAAAAACAATTTTAATAAATAAATACTGGTGGAGATTGGAAAGTTTTGACAATATAATTCCTCTAAAATTGAAAACTTTCAAGTCTAGAAATTGTCTCTCATTTTAATTATCAGTATAGCAATGTCAGCTAAAAGATCTGAGTTTTGCCAAAGCCTTTTCATACTGCAGCAAAAATAAGCAAGAATGTAAGTCTTATGAATAATTAGATTATTAAGGTTAATAAGTGCCTCTAGATCATCTTAATATTAAAATAAGTTTAATTAAATATAACATTTCAGTATATATATTGGCTATATGATATAAACAATTTTATTGTAAGGGAATTATTTGTATCAATATTATAGTCTATTACTGAATAAATGACAGGTATTTGTGTTTGTCTCTTTTAGGCATGAAGGAACAGACTCAGAGTCTGATGCAGGCACCGTTGTTGTCGTGTTAAACACTTTTAAGAGCAAGATACTGAAAGTGCAGGTCTGTGCGGGCTTTAGTACGCACTTTTCACGGGCTTTAGTACGCACCTTTTACAGGCTGTAACAAGTGCCTTGGCTCCTCTTCGTGTTGTTTAATAGCAACTAAAAATTTTGTTCTCTAAAATTTTCCTTTGTAACTCAATGAAAAAAAGGAAAATTAAGATTATGAAAGTGGATTTTGAAGACAAAAGGAATGGTATTGTTTAGATTTTGTTAGAATACTGACTATGTCTTTGGGAGATAATTATATTAGAATACTGACTGTATCATTAGGAGATAATTATACTAGAATACTGACTGTATCTTTAGGAGATAATTATATTAGAATACTGACTGTATCTTTAGGAGATAATTATATTAGAATACTGACTATATCTTTAGTAGATAATTATATTAAAATACTGACCGTATCTTTAAGAGATAATTATATTAGAATACTGACTATATCTTTAGGAGATAATACTGTATCTTTAGGAGATAATTATATTAGAATACTGACCATATCGTTAGGAGATAATTATATTAGAATACTGACTATATCTTTAAGAGATAATTATATTAGAATACTGACTATATCTTTAGGAGATAATACTGTATTTTTAGGAGATAATTATATTAGAATACTGACCGTATCGTTAGGAGATAATTATATTAGAATACTGACTATATCTTTAGGAGATAATACTGTATCTTTAGGAGATAATTATATTAGAATACTGACCATATCTTTAGGAGATAATACTCTGCTCCGTGCTCTAGAGATGCAAACTTAGTCCTGGAAAGAGAGGGATGGAGACTAGGCATTTGTTGTTCTTGCTGGTTGTTTTTGGGACAGTGTCTCACTGTGTAGACTGGCTGCTTCAGAACTTGCTGTATGGACCAAGTTGCCCTCAAACTCAGAGATCCTGCTACCTCTTTCTCCTGAGGCCTTTCTCTGTTATTCTTCCCTTCCTCTCCCTCACCCATCACCTCATAGCCTTTATATATCTTGTTTACTGTTAGAACACTAATTTTAACAAAATTTTTAAAGATTCATTATTTTTCATTGTGTGACTGTTTCCTGATGGGAGCACATGCGTGTGAGAGCAGAGGCCTCAGCATCCACCCCCTGGAAGTACTCTTTTTCCTTCTCCATCCATTCTCCTCCTCTGAGAAGCTGTCCTGGAGTTTTTATTTTAAACCCTAAAAACATTATCCTTGTGCTTAGGGAGGGGAAAGGAGGAGGGAAGGAACAAAAAAGAATTTTTAAACAATGGCAGGCATAGTTGCCCTTTTGAGTGAACTATGTTTCCTGCTGAAAACTAGTAAAATGGCTAAAGGACAACTGACGGGAACAAAATACAAAGAAAACACGAGGGGAGATGCGCGGTCCTGGAAGTTTCCCAGGAACACTTGCACTGTCATTTTGATTTAATTTACATGTAATTTAATACAGATTAAGATGAAAAATCTACATAAAATAGTAATTTATTAGAAGATGTTTTCATCAACATAAGGATGAAACATAATAAATTATCTCTCATCAGCCCAAATTTGTGTCACCAAATATTCCAGGGAAATCTTAACTTTGAATTGATACTAAACTAGTTCTGATAGGTACGGTATACAGATATCTGGCAGAAATAGCCATCCATCTCTGGAATAAGATTACAATAAACTGAAAATCATAGTTTTCGAGTGTGGAGCCAGCACATGATAGAAGATAAATATGCAAAATCAGCAGAAACAATGAAATAAAAAAATCCAGGCACATTCAGGTCAGATTCTGGATGTAAGAAGTCTTGATAGACAGTCTAAAATCCTTGTGTTTAAATAAATATACACTCTTAAATAAAGAACCCTGGTTTTTTTAAAAAGTACATAGTAGCCAGGTGGTGGTGGTGAATACCTTTAATCCTAACACTCAGAATGCGTACAGGTGGATCTCTGAGTTTGGGGCCACAGGACAGCCAGGGCTACACAGAGAAACACTCTCTTGAAAACCAAAACAAAAAAAAGAAGGTAGATAGCAGATTTGGGTACGTATGTAGCACTAGGGTGGGTTTTTATTTTT
Source organism: Arvicola amphibius (assembly GCF_903992535.2). Lineage (NCBI taxonomy): Eukaryota > Metazoa > Chordata > Mammalia > Rodentia > Cricetidae > Arvicola > Arvicola amphibius. The sequence goes on from NC_052059.1 coordinate 4,980,259, forward strand.
AAGACGAACCTTTGAAACTGAGCACCAAGACTAAGAATTGAGTGCCTGGGGCTGGAGAGAGGCTCAGCAGTAAGAGCCCTTGCTGCTCTAGGGGAAAGCGGGACTGTCTCCTGCACTACACCACAGTAGTTGGGCTTACACCCACCTGAACTTCAGCTCCAACAAGGGATGCAGTGCCTGTTGGCCTGTGGGGCACCTACAGCTTGTGGGCATACATATAAGCTACACACACACACATACACACACATACACACAAATAACATTTTTAAAAACCACAACAAAATAATTTAGTGGCTGGCTTTTATATGCTGTGGAAAGATTTGGCAAATTGCAAGGCAGATAGTTGTGTTTTATTAAACTAGGGAAATATTTCTTGTATCCGCAAATACCAAACTGTGAGTTGAGCATAGAGGGAAGGAAGAGATAACATATTCATCCTCATCCACCGCGTGTGGGAGAGATGGATGCAGTTGTTGGAGCAGGGAGTTTAAATGTACTCAACAGAAGAACTGGAGAGCAGATATCGTCACTAGAACCTTCTCAGGAAGAGGAAGAGGACTGTCATTAGCAAGGATGAAAAAGGTCTAAATTATGTGACTAACGAGAAAGGATCTCAAGGAATGTCTTAAACTGCAAAATCTCAAACCCAAGTGGAAGCCCATTGTTTCTTCTCATGGGAACCAGCAGAATAGTTTCTGAGATCTTGTTTCCCCAGAACTGATAGTACAAGATAGTATAAGATTTAATTTATAACATTATGCTAATACATGACCTGGATTTGTGAGCCATAACTACGTCTTACATCTCTACAATTTCTTGCCTTATATGACATACTTTATAAATTCTAAATTTCCTCTTTCCACATTGTCTAGGTAAAGAAAAAATCAGGTAAAACTAAAGAAGATATCCTTGCTGACAAACATGAAAATCGAGGCATGTGGGATTCAATTAAAAGGTAATTTTCAATAGTTATTTTAATGACAAAATATTTTTAACGGTGTAACTATATTAATGAAGAAATTCTGCAGATGACAAAGATCTGAGAAATAAGGCGCAGACCCCCTCTCCCAGGGGCCATAGAGAGACACGTAAAGGTTAACATAGAGCCTGGAGCTGGGGGTGGGAAAGAGGCTGGCGGGGTGAGAGGAAGAGAGGAGAGGTGGGGAAAACAGTCGGAACCAACATCACATGCAAAAACTTGCCAGAGAATTAATATAATTTTTAAAAAGAACCTGGAGCTATAAAATGCTAAAAACAGAATACTGTTCAAACAAAGGGTGGGGGTATAGATCCATCTGGGGACCTCGGGAAAGATTCTTCCTACAGGACATGGTGTTCCAAAGCTGTAGTCAGACTGAAAAGACCCAGTTACGTGAGGAAACGAGGTGTGTGCCTCAAAGAGGAGAAGGCCATCCAGCACGGTTGCAACACTGACAGCCATACGCTGTTTTTGAGTCATATTGTTAATTTTAAAAAAGCAGACAAACATTAGGGTTTGTGTGTAGCTGTGTGTGGGTTGTTTCCTAGCATGTATGGAGCCCTAGGTTCCATCCCCAGCTCACAAAAAGGGGGAGATGTGCAAGGGAAGAGAAGGCTGGGTTTGTATATGCATAGTTTCAATAACACAAGACTAGACATGGCGGTGGCTATTGGAGTGGCATGAGCCGCAAACTCTCTCCATCTCCTAAGTCTACTCTTCCTTTACCTCTTATTTTCCTGAGAGATTTTTTAAATAAAGGTTTACTGCCCAGCAGATATAAATAACCTCTTTCCACGTAATTCCAACAAGAGTTCCGAAGCTGGCGCAGGTTGCACCGTCGCACGTTTCCCAAGCTGTGCTGAGCGCAGAGACTGTCTGTGTTGGCGATGCTTTCTCCTGAGAAGGCCTGTTCCACACGCACCGCCGAGGATGAAAATAGGGAAGAATCGTCCCTAACGCACCAGCTTGCTGGTCTACCCAGGTTCATGCTTAGCTAGCTTTCATGATGACCTGTGCAAGGATTGATTCTGCCCACAGTGGGCTGGGCCTTTTACATCAGCTAAGAATCAAGACTGTCCCCACAGACATGCCACAGGCTTATCTGCGCAGTCCTTTGGTTGAGACTGTAGTCGGAGGACTCTAGTCCATAACAGTTGACAGCTAAGGCTGACTAGAGGACTCTGAGTTTATGAGCATAAACACAGATCCTCTCAATCAAAGACAGAAACTTTAAACCGAATGGATTCAGCAGCCTAAATAGATTATTTTGTTCTACAGTCAAAAGAACTGCCATCATTTTGGACTTGGTCCAGTTTATGCCTTTTTCTATAGCCTACTCTTTGATAATAAAAACTGTAGTACTAGCCCATGTAGTAACTTTTTTCTCAGAATTACAAAAGAATACTCATCATAATAATTGATACTTGCCAACATATTTTTAAATTTAGCTTTATTATTTTATGTATATGAGTGTTTGCCTCAGTATACACCTGTGCACTGTGTGCCTGCAGAGGCCAGGAGCGAGTACTGGATGCCATGGAGATGCAGCGACAAGCCAGCTGGGACTTGTCGCAGGGACACTGGAGCTGGATCTGCTCTAGCTGCTGGGACATCTCTTCAGCCCCACAAACAAAAAGCAGTTCTCGACCGTGGCCACTTTAGCCATGTGCTTCGATACAACTGAGGCTTTGATTAAAGAAAAGCTTTCAGCACCAATCATGTACATTAAGAACAGCCCAGATTAATTTGGTCCTTCAGGATTTTCTTGCAATATTTTTTTTTACTTATCTGGGCATTTCGAATTGTTTTCTTTTTTTCTTTTATTGAAAATAGTTTTTCTTACATTCTCATTAAAATTCCCTTCACTGTACTCTCTCCTGTTCTCCAAACTTCCTCCCCGTCTGGATTTGCTGCCTTCCGGTCTCTCCTTAGACAACAGACAGGCTTCTTGGGGACATTAACAAAATAAAGTAAGGTCAAACAAAAACTAACACACAGTCTGCTGGCTGGTGTTGTGTGTCACCAGAGACTAACACACAGTCTGCTGGCTGGTGTTGTGTGTCACCAGAGACTAAAACACAGTCTTCTAGCTGGTGTTGTGTGTCACCAGAGACTAACACACAGTCTGCTGGCTGGTGTTGTGAGTTGCCAGGGAGGAAGGAGCCTCACCTGAGACCCAGCTGTAAGGCATTTTCTCCATTAGTGAATAATGAGTGAGAGCCCAGCCAATAGTGGGTGGTGCCATCCCTGAGCTGGTTGCCCTGGGTTCTATAAGAAAGCAGGCTGAGAAAGCCAGGGGAAGCAAGCCAATAAGCAGCTCCCCTCCATGGCTCTGCATCAGCTGCTGCCTCCAGGATCCTGCCCTGTTTAATTCGTGTCCTGACTCCTTCAGTGAGGAACAGTGATGTAGAAGTGTGAGCCTAGTGAACCCTTTCCTCCACACCTTGCTTTTTAGTCATGGTGTTTTGTTACTAAGATACACAGGAATTGGAAAAAAACAAGCAAGCAAATAGACAGGAGTCCAAAAAAAGACACAAGAATCACACCCAGTCTTTCACATACTCTTGAGTTCCCATAAAAACACTGAACTGGAAGTCATAATACATACACAAAGACCAAGTGCCAACCTGTGCAGCCCTGTGCTTACTGCTTCAGTCTCTGTGAGGTCACCTTATCTGTGCTTATGTTTATTTGGAGGCCTTGTTAGTGTTTGCCATCCCCTCTGTCTTACACTCTTTAACTGTTTTCTTTTGAGACAAGTTCTCTCACTCACTCTCTCTAATTCACTCACCAACAAAGGGTGGACTTTTGAATTGGAAATCTTCCTGCCTTGAATTCCTAAGCAGTCACTTTTTAGAAAATGTGTAGGGATGGGAGGTGGGTGTGTTTGCACACACGTGTGCATGCATGCACACACACCACAGATCTGCAAGTGTCCACGGAGGACAGAAGGGGAAGTGAGATTTCATGTTTATAAGTCGCCCATTGTGGATGCTGGAGACCGAGCTCAAGTCCTCTAGGAAGGAAGGACTCTTTTGACCTTAGATACCTCCCGCGCCCACAGTGCAGCAGCTCTGTGGTGACTTGTCTAGTGTCGGTCAGTAGCAAATGTCTTCCTCTGTTGCTGTGCACCTTGTGTAGAGACAGCGTTTCTTACTGATCCTCCAGCTCACCGTGTGCTCCACTTTCTAGGCCACTAAGTCCCCAGCATCCTGTCTGTCTTTCCAGCACTGGGATTACAGGTGCACAGTATCAAACCCATGCTGTAATGGGGGATGCAGGCTCAGGTCTTCCTGTATGCAGAGCAAGCTCTTTCCCTCATGGAGTCCTGTCCTTGACCTTGTAGACAACCTCGTGAGCACAGCCGCTCCTGCTCCCCCATAGATCACTGTTACAACATTTACAGTAGAGAACCTCGTGAGCACAGCCGCTCCTGCTCCCCCATAGATCACTGTTACAACATTTACAGTAGACAACCTCGTGAGCACAGCCGCTCCTGCTCCCCCATAGATCACTGTTACAACATTTACAGTAGAGAACCTCGTGAGCACAGCCGCTCCTGCTCCCCCATAGATCACTGTTACAACATTTACAGTAGAGAACCTCGTGAGCACAGCCGCTCCTGCTCCCCCATAGATCACTGTTACATTTGCAGTAGAGAACCTCGTGAGCACAGCCGCTCCTGCTCCCCCATAGATCACTGTTACAACATTTACAGTAGAGAACCTCGTGAGCACAGCCGCTCCTGCTCCCCCATAGATCACTGTTACAACATTTACAGTAGAGAACCTCGTGAGCACAGCCGCTCCTGCTCCCCCATAGATCACTGTTACATTTGCAGTAGAGAACCTCGTGAGCACAGCCGCTCCTGCTCCCCCATAGATCACTGTTACATTTGCAGTAGAGAACCTCGTGAGCACAGCCGCTCCTGCTCCCCCATAGATCACTGTTACATTTGCAGTAGAGAACCTCGTGAGCACAGCCGCTCCTGCTCCCCCATAGATCACTGTTAAATTTGCAGTAGAGAACCTCGTGAGCACAGCCGCTCCTGCTCCCCATAGATCACTGTTGCTCCACTACTAACACTTTGACTCAGTGGACTCTGCTTCTTTCCTCACTGTTGGCCTGTGTAAGCTCCAGTACACTATTCATGAACGTAGTAGGCTATACTTTATTCTTGGTTCTCAAAAGAACTCTGGCAATTCCCAAAATTCAAGGTTATTACCACATTAATACACAAAAGTTTAATTGTGTTCCATGTCCGAAGAAAAGTTTATAAACCTCAAAAATACCATCACATTTAATATAAATAGCTCATAATTGTTATGATAAATGTTTGTTTAATGTATGTTGTGCATATTATTTCGATGTATGTAATTATAATATACATAGACTAAGAACACACTGTCCTGTGTTTTTATTACAAGCTTCACAAAAAGTCTGCATAAAGATGACAGAAAGGAAAATGACATCCTAAACATTTTCTCAGTTGCTTCTGGCCATTTATATGAGCGCTTTCTACGGTGAGTATTTTCTAATATTTTCAGTAAGTTGTGCATTTACATAGTCAGAACTCAGCAAAATGAAAGAGTGACCTACAACAAAGAAAAAAACTTTATTTTCCTTTTACTTCCTTGATATTAGTTTCATCTCACAGTAGAGCCAATGGTGTCATCTGCAATGCCAGAGACTGTTACTGCGAGTCCTTTTACCTATGCACTAACAAGGCACATGCTGTGCACCTCACGTCTTTATGTGTAATTTTAATACATCTAAATTTAATTAGTTTGGTTTGATTTAGAATGATTTTCTTTAAGGTTAGGAAACACCTTATATGTAACAAGTTGCAAAGTAAGGGGGAATGTGTATAGTAAATGATCCTTCCCCAGGAAGGGATATCATACTCCAACTCGGTGGAGAAGGAGGTAGTGTTCAGAATTCAAAGAATAGTTTTAGGGGTATAAGTAGAAGGATGGCAGAGAATGCCTTAGAACTAATGCCCTCGTGGCATTAAAGAGAACTTTAAAGAGAACTTTCAGGGCACATGTATCTCCGTTACTGAGAGCCCCAGACTAAAGCAATCTATGGTGGAGTTTTGGGGTGCATAGTTCTCTGTGGGTTTTGAAGGCCGTATGTCTGTCACACAGTAACAGCCAGAATTAGACGCTAGTTCAGTAACAGGACCACTTCACACTAGCTACGTGGTCCTTACACACTTCATACTGTAACAGCCTTAATCTCTGAAAATATTTCCGTTTCATTCTAATGGAAAATTCATAATGGAAAACTCGATTCATCTTTTAAATATTTAGAAGCCTTTGAAAAAGTAGGCTGTTCCATGTATTTGGTTTCGTGTTCTCCTCCATAGGATTATGATGCTCTCTGTTCTGCGGAACACCAAAACGCCAGTGAAGTTCTGGTTTCTGAAGAATTACCTCTCCCCAACATTTAAAGTAAGCATGTTGGTATTTTATAGTGTGGCTAAAGTTTGTTACTAAATTTTTTGCTGTCATGTAAGCTCTTAAAACATTCCTTTTTCAAAGTTGGCCTTTTAAAATGCGTATTTACCCAAATTACAATTTTGAATTTAAAATTATATCCCCAATTCTTAACCAGTTTACAAAAGTTTTGTGTAATTTTTATTTAAAGAAGAATTTAAAGAAAAGAAGAAAAGAATACTAGCAGGGTAAACCCTTATATAAACTCAAAACTAGAATGATTAATAGCTTTCTAAATTTGATGAAAATATGTAAATTTTCCAATTACAAGAACTTGATTCTGTCACAATTTTTATAAAGATTGAACCATTAGTAATATCAAGAAAATATGAAATCACCTTGGAGTTCAAAGTTCCTGCTTCCATGTTCCTGCCTTTTACTCCTGCCCTGCCCCGCTCAGGGACTGTGATCGAATGTGTTAGGTGAAATGAGCCCTTTCCTCTCCGAGTTGCTTTGGTCTTGGTGTTTCTCACAGACATAGGAAGATTAGTGCCGCCTTTCCACCCTGTCTCTCTATGGGAGCACTTTGCCAAACACTCAAAATGGTGAGGGCTTTCTGTCTCTGTGGCACCTGGCTTGCCATGTGCATGTGCACTTGGGGCTCAGTATTGTCCTGGCAGTTTGAGGTGGCCAGCACCCATTGCCCGGCTCCGCCCCGCCTTCCTGCTGCAGAGCGCACTCAGTTCCTCTGTGGTCTCACGGGAGTAATGGGATGTCCTAGAGCTTCAGCAGCAGCTCAGTGTCATAAACGGAGAAATAAAAAGTGCTGACCATGCCTTTGTCCCCTTGTGTTTCCAAACATATTGTTTTCCAGTATCGCTTGGCAATTCTTCATAATCCCATTGGAAAGAAAACCAAGATGCCTTGTGGTGGTTCAAATGAGAATGGCCCCATAGATTTATAGGCTTGAATACTTTGCCCCCAGTTGCTGGAACTGTTTGGGAAGGATTGGGAGGTGTGTCATGGGCTCAGGCTGTGAGGCCTCGGCAGCCTTTCCTCTCCTGTTTGTGGTTGGAGATGCGGTCCTTCTGCTGCTCTTGCCGCCGTGCCTTCCTCCTACCATCACAGGCTCCAACCCTCTAGAGCCGTAAACCCAGCTAAACTGTATTCCATTGCTGCAAACAGAAAGTAAGTCACCCCGTGCCCACAGATGCAAGGACCACACCTTTGCCTAAGTTTAGCCATAGGCTGGGGGACCTGCACAACTCATCAAAGCTGTTTTGCTCAGTTTATTCCCACAAAAGGATACAGACATGGTCGGCAAAGGCCTAGGCACAGAGGACTCGATGCAGGGAAAACAGATGTGGAGTTGCCAGTTGTCTTTTCTCAGACATCACGTGCTTCTCCAAACAACAGTGAAACGCTATTAGAGTACATTCAAGAACACCCACCATGGCACCCAGCAGTCGTGTTGGGGTCGACCATGTAGCCCCCGTGGTCTGTGTGCTGAGCTGCCCGTCCACCTCCTCCAGAGCTCTAAGCAGACGAGTGATGGCACAGGGTCAGCGCCAGTTACAGACTCTTCACACCTCCATTCAGAAGCCACATTCAGGCTAATGATGTTAAGGTCACGGCAGCCCGTACATAGTTGCCCTTAAATTATAGGAAGCTCAAGTCCAGAAAGCCCAGTGATCGTGGAAGAGCCATGACAGCACAGGACTCCTGTGTCTGCGGGGTCCTGATAGAAGCAAACTGATTTTGCTCCATATCAAAGTATAACATATACAGCACATGCTAAAAGAATAATACTGTATAATGACAATAAACAGTTACATTTTGTCAGTTTAGTGCATTTTATCATTGTTTGTAACACATTGTTTAGATTTATTTTTATGTACATGAGTGTTTTCTTTGCATGTATGGATGCACACCACATGCGTGCGTGCCCTTTAAAGTCAGAAACAGCATCTGGTCCCCTGGAGCTGAGGCTGGGAAGAGTTGTGAACTGTGGTGTGGGTGATGAGCACTGAACCTGGGTCCCCTGCGAGAGCAACGGTGCCCTCAGCGGCCGAGGCTCCTCTGCTCTCCTTATTTCAGATGGATTGCTAGTTCTTGAGCTTTTATAGAGCTATGCTAATATCTGCATTTTCCTTTTTAAGGAAATGTAGAAAGTAAAAAACTCTTTAAACAAAAAAGTTTGTTGAATGAAATTACAGAGAATGAAAATATTTTTGAGACAGCCAATGAAGCTCAGGCTGATCTGGAATTTGCTGTCTTTTCCTAAGGAAATGTTTTATACAGCTGCACAGTGTGTTTGTTTTAAGCTGTTACGTCAGCATGTTTGTGTTCTTCTTTAATAAATAGTATTGCTCCATTTTGATGAGCTGATCAGTGTAGGGGAAGAAAGTGCTGTCTGGAGGTCTGTGTCTGTGTCCCTTGGTCCTGTTGCTTTGGCACTCATAGTGACAACTGTTCAACCTAGTATGAGCACACGGTAAACAAATGAAAAGAAGAGAAGCTAGGGTCCCGGTATCCCCTTCAAGGATACCCTCACCCCCAGTCACCTCACTACCTTTCATTAGGCCACATCTCCTGAAGGGTCTGCCACCTTCAAGCAGTGTTGGAGCTGCTGCAGGCTAAGACCGTAAGAGACACTGTGGACAATAGCATCAGAAGGATTCGTTAAAGTGGTGTTTAGGCATTCCCCAATTAATTTATAATAATTTTATAGTAAACTTCTTCTGAAATGTATTATTCGGTTTTCTTTGTATGTTTTTAGGAGGTAATTCCTCACATGGCTAAGGAATATGGATTCCAATACGAACTTGTCCAATACAAGTGGCCCCGTTGGCTTCACCAACAAACTGAAAAGCAACGGGTCATCTGGGGATACAAAATTCTTTTCCTTGACGTCCTTTTTCCACTAGCTGTGGACAAAATCATATTTGTTGATGCTGATCAGGTAATGAGGGTAATTGTTTGTAGTACTAAAGGGTGGTTTTGCCTCTCACTGAATATGAACCTAAGGACTTGCTGCTCATTTGTTGTCATTGTATGTCATGAACATACGAGACCTGATTGTAGTGTGTTCATGAAGGATCTTAAGTAGTGTGGTAAGAAGTGCTGTTTGTTTAGAAAATGGTAGCTTCTGGCTGAAACAGCCATTTTTTTAATTTGGCAGATAAAAACAAGACATGCCTATATTAGTAACTGTAAAATAGTTACATGAATTTGTGTGGCTATGCGCTGGTCTTCTTTGTAACCGGCTGTTTCTTCTTGCTGGAAACACCAGTGGCTGCACACAGCCCCTTGTCATTGTTGACCCTGAGCAGCTGAAACACTTATCAAGTCTCCTTATGTCTGCCACTTAAAGGCTCTAAATTCAGCTGGAGAAAATTTAAAAACCACCTCAGCTTCAAGATTTGTATAGATAAAAGTTATGGTTCACTGGAGAAATGTCTCAGAGGTTAAGAACACAGGTCCTGAGTTCAATTCCCAGCAACCACAGGTGGCTCACAACCATCTGTAATGTGTTCTGGTTCCCTCTTCTGGTCTGCAGTTCAAGCGTTCATGCAGGTATAACACTGTATATATAATAAATGAATCTTTTTTAAAAAAAGTTATGGATTCTTCCTTTACCTCATTTCAGTATCTTTAGAATCGTTACTCATGAAAAAATATTTGAAAAAGTATGGAATTTCTAATCATACTATTATTAACTGTAAATGTACATAAACTAATGCATAAGACAGAATTTGCATAGTGTGGACAGAAGGTATGTTTTTCAAGTTCTGTATTAGAATTAGCTTATGCTTACAGAGCATGCTGACATTTGTTTGTTTGTAAGTGCATCACTCGGCAGACAGAGGCAGAAGGAAGAGACGTTCAAAGCCAGCCTGCAGCATAGGGAGGAGGAAAGCGTGGACTGGCTTGCTTTCCTGTGCCGGTTTGTTCCAAGTTAACTTCACTATTACAGTACAATCTTTAGAACAGGAAAAGCAAGTGTGGTGATAGGAAAGCACTACCAAATACACTGGCAAGAAATCTGTCTCGGGCCAGAGACATGGCTCAGGAGGTGCAGGCCTAGCCATGTGCAAACCTAGCGTGGCCTGTCCCATCCCTGGAGCGCACGTGAACAGGGAAGGAGGGAACAGACCCCATACAGCTGTCCTCTGACTTCATGCTCAGGCCTAGGTATATGTACCCAGCTGTACACACACACACACACAGAGAGAGACGTTCATTTCAAAAAAAGTAAGATTTTAAAGCATAAACCTCTTTTCCTCCCCTCAACATTACACTGGTGTTCTTTTAGCAAGCTTGAGACGGTAGAGAATGAAGAGGGCTCAGTGACTAGAAGGACTCTGCTGCTCTTGTAGAGGACTCAAGTTTAGTCCTACATTTACAGGCTGATCTAGTGCCCTGGGACCTAGTGCCCTCCTCTGGCCTCTTGTAGGCATTGCACACACATGTTACACAGATATAACATGAGTCACACTTCAACACTTTAAATAAATCTTTTTTAAAACAGAAAAAGAAAAGTTAAAATATATTAGCATTGTCATTTAAGCTACTCTTTTTTGGTTTTTGGAGACGTGGTTCCTCTGTGTAACAGCCCTGGCTGTCCTGTAACACATTTTATAGACCAGGCTGGCCTCTAATTCATAAAAATCGTCTGCTTCTGCCTCCCAAGTGCTGGAATTAAAGCTGTGCACCACCATGCCTGGCCCTTAAGCTGCTTTTCAAATCAGGACTTTTTCTCAGGGTAGGGGAGATGGTTCAATGGTTAAGAGCACTGCCTGGTCTTCCAGAGGTCCTGAGTTCAGTTCCCAGGAACCACATGGTGGCTCCCAGCCATCTAGAATGAGATCTGATGCTGTCTTCTGACCTGCAGGCATACATGCAGATAGAGTACACATACATATAAAATAAATAAACATTTTTAAAAGACTTTTTATTCACTTATTGAGGAACTACAAGCTATGTGCTTTTGTGATAGTGTGTGTTATATTCCCGTAGTGTGTGTTATATTCCCGTAGTGTGTGTTGTATCCCCACAGTGTGAGTTATATTCCCACAGTGTGTGTTATATTCCCATAGTGTGTGTTATAGCAACAAGTTTGCTTATAAATGATAGAACCAGGCACCTCACTGGTAAGACCATAATTATACAGATAAAGACTATAAAGCATATGCTTCTTTTAATCTGTGAGAACAAGAAAAACATGAACACTTAGTAAATTCATGTTCTGTGGCAATGATACGGGGAAATGCACCTTTCTGCATGTGTGCAGTAAGGTCATAATATGAAAGTTACACCAAAAGAGCCCATGATATTTTACAACCTTTGGTGTACAGAGATGCTGTTTTTATTACTTAGATTGTGAGACATGACCTAAAAGAGCTTCGAGACTTTGACCTGGGTGGAGCTCCTTACGGATATACTCCATTCTGCGACAGCCGCCCTGAAATGGATGGGTACCGCTTCTGGAAAACGGGATATTGGGCATCGCATCTGGTGAAAAGGAAATACCATATCAGGTAAGACAGCATGCATTCCTCTGTCCTGTGACTGACTGCTGTATTCACTCACAATTATACTGATTATGTGCTGTCTGTGGAAGTCCCCCATGAGTGAACTTTAATTCTGAGCTCATAGAGTTTTCTCACAGTCTCAATATCCTCCATTTTATAGCTGTGGAAGCTGAGGCAGTCAGCATTTAGGTGACTTGCTCAGGTCTTCCTTTCCTAGTACTTGGTTGAACCAAGAGTTAAAACCAAATGATACCACACAGGAGCATGCACCTGTCTGCTGCAAGACGTAAAGTTTGTCAGTGACCGAGTGCAGACACTGACTCCTGCAGTTGCTTGTCTGTAGGGCTGTGAGTTTCATGAAAAGGTTTGAGATGATCTGAACTATTTATGTTCTGCCATTGTTATAACAAACCTCAAGCTCTGGGGAAATACCAGAACATGAGACTCCGATTTATGAAAGAAATATTTGTTAAGTTCTAAGGTGTCTGTCCTGCTTTGCTTTCTGCTGTTATAATAAACACCATGTTTAAAAAGTTATTTGAGAAGGAAAGGATTTGTCTCATTTTGGTGCTTAGAGACCCTCATAAAGGCAGGAACCTGGAGACACGAACTGGAGCAGAAACCAGTGGAGAAACACTGATTCCTAGCTCACTCTACATAGCTGCTCAGTTTCCTGCTTATACACCCCAAAACCACAGGTCTGGGCCCTCCTACATCAATCATTAATCAAGAAGATGCCCCACAGACATGCCTACAGGTTGATCCTATGGAGGCATTTTCTCAGCTGGTTCCTTCTCCCAAGTAACTCTAGCTTGTGTCAAGTTGACAGCAAAACTTAGCCCAGCTCTGCAGATCCATTGTTTACACGGTATCTGGGGACAGCCCAGCTCTGCAGATCCCATGTGTGCACACAAGCACCACAGAGGATTAAAGAGTGCTTCTCTTTTCAGTGCCTTATATGTAGTGGATCTCAAGAAGTTCAGGAGAATCTCCGCAGGCGATAGGCTCCGGGGCCAGTACCAAGCTCTTAGCCAAGATCCAAATAGTCTTTCAAACCTAGATCAGGTGAGTACTATGACAAATTCTAATGAATAAATATCCTGTGTGTATAAACTGTTTCAGTACCCTTCACACACACAGCCCTTTCTAGACATCTGCCCTTCGTCAAACACCTCTGCATGGATGTCATTTTCCATTTCAGCCCAGCCTTCCTCATTCTACCAGGATCCTCACTCTCTCCATCCCCTCACTTAGTCGCCTCTTCTACTCGCTCTCCCTCTGGACATGGGGCTCCCTCACAGCTGCCTCCCTCTCCCATTCTGTCTTTTGTGTGCTGCGCTTCAAGAAGAACTCCGGCAGACACCTCCTTGCTCACATCCCATTAAATTATTCATTATTGCCTCGAAATATTTCAGATGATTTAAACAGACGTGAAAGACAGCACAGTTCATAATCCTTATTATTCCTAATGACTAAATCCATCCATATGTACCTAGCTGGTGTGTTTCGTGTACTTCATATGTGCCACCTACTCTCCTAAGACCTGAAACCACAGAAATCCAAGCAAAATTATTCTTGAGGTCCCAATGCTTTCATTCTAGTTGCAGTATATATGTATATTTGAGTGCACATATATGTGCAATTAATTTTTGGAGAAAAAATAAAATAGGAAAACATTATAAATAGGGTTTGAATGGTCAATTAAGTTTGGGGGTTTTAGTATAAAGTAGGTCCCTATGAAGGTAGAATTAGAATGGGTTTCATATAGAGGCGAAAAATTATTCATGCTGGTATTCCCAGTGGTGAAAGTGGGCCTTCTATGTTTGAGGGATATAAGAATTTTGGTTATTTATAAGGTTAAATACATATCTACTTGTATGTATATGTTACCCACAGTCTTGTACATTAATGTTCACAACTTTATTTCTAACAGACAGCTGGAATAATCTTTGTAGTGGTTGTCTATTGCTACATGACACCTTACTGTAAAATCTAGTAGCTAAGAGGCAGTTTTCTGTGGATCAGTGATCTGAAGCAGGCATGGCTGCTTTGCCGCACCCCATAGCACCTGCTCGTTTGGTGCTTGATAAGATATGGTCATTTCAAGTTGTATGGACTTCTTCAAAAGCCAGTGCATGGAAGATTCATTCACCTGCGGGCTGTGGGCTGTCACCAAGCATCAATTTTTTCCAGATGGCCTTGTTGCTAGGGCATGAGAAAAGTCAGAGAAAGGGGAACTACCAACAAAATTGAAGTCACAGTCTATTCTAATATTTTTTTGTTTTATTGCTTTTGCACTTTTCTATTGGCATGTCCGAGAATTAGTCTATGTCTGGCTTGTTTCATTTAACGTGATGCTCTCCACCTCACCTTTGATGCAAATGATGGCATTCATTTTTCCTTTTGACTGCATGTGTATAAACACTGAAGCTTCTCTACTCACTAGCACTTTGGTTTTGTTTTATATGTACCTGATTTTATGCATCTACACAAACGTAGGAGCCATATGAGAGAATGCATGTGACACTTGTCTTCCTGAGGCTGGCTGGCGTTGTTTAATGCAGTCGTCTCTAGCTGCATCATTCCCAGATGACATGATTTCACTCTTCACATTAGCCCGGGGATTTTATTCATAATTTGTGGCGCTTTCCTGAACAAATAATCCTCTTACTTGCAAATATCAGAGCCTTTAACCCTTCTTTCCAATCTGCACATTTTTACTTCCTCTCCTGGTTTCATTTTACTTTTCTAGGGCATCCATAAGATATTTAGTAGGGCTGCTGAGAGCAGAACCATGAAGTTTTAAATCTTAAGGATACATGGGACATCTAATGCAAAATAACTTCAACCCCTCAGAGACTGAGGTAGTGTCTTAGATAGCTACATTTCTGGGAAGAAAGAAGGGCTCTCTGGCTGGAATACAAATAGATAACTCAGGGGAAACACACTAAGTCTCTCTAAAAAGTCTCTGTCTCTGTCTTTAACTGCTAGGCCCGTTTTTCAAATTATGTGCCAGCAATCTTTGCTTAGGAAGCCTTGAGTGTGCAGAAATATGAAATTGTTCTTACAACATCTCTTCCAAGAAGAGAGTAAGACGACTTGAGAATCTGGAGAAGAGGATGTGTTTGACACAAATAACACTGGCAGGTGCTGGGGAGGCGGCTCAGCGGTTGGTAGCACACACAGAGAACTGGGTTTGGTGCCCAGCACCCCTAGCAGTGGCTCATGGCTATAGCTGACTCCTGTTCAGGGGACCTGACTCTCTCTTCTGGCCTTAGCGGGCACCACCCACACATGCAGTGACTTGCATGCATGGAGATAAAGCAATCTCACACAGAAATAAAAATAAACAGTTTTAAAATTTAAAAGATAAAAACAAATAAGTAAAAAGGACAGGTACAAGTAAGTACCTAATTATGGTTCTGCTATCCAGGTAAGTAGAGAAGATGAGGCTGTGCACGGCCGCTAACACGGGGTGACAGTTGTCAGACCTTATTCTTATCTGAATCTGGATGTAGCTCTAGGTCAGGTGTTCATACATGTATGACACATGATTCTTAGGTTACATTAAGCATGCCAAGCTTACCACATGGAGATATCTCAAATTGTTGAATTTTAAGATATATTTAAAGTCTGAATGACAATTTGGTCCAGACTCTAGCATATTAATTTTTTTCTGTAGGATCTTCCCAACAATATGATTTACCAAGTTGCCATCAAGTCTCTTCCTCAAGACTGGCTGTGGTGTGAGACCTGGTGCGATGACGAATCTAAACAAAGAGCCAAAACCATCGATCTGGTGAGTCTCGGTGTCTCGTTGGCATATAAGTGTGTGCAAAGTGTCCGAATTTAAATGTGCAGTTGTACAAATGAAATGGCTCACACATATTATTACCACACTTCTTCTTTTAGTCTCTTATGAATTAAGTAAAAAGCTGTGTTCAGGAGGTCCCCAAGACTACCCTCAGGTCTGCTGATTAGTAAGAAAACAAATATATAAAGATAATCCATGGCAAAGTTCAAAAGAAAGTACAAATGGAATATAGGGGACCCGGGGACACTGTGAAAGGAGCATGAACAGAGAAAATTCGTGCTGATGGCATAGAAAAAAATCAGTCCACTAGGAAACTGGAGGGTAGAGAAGTCTGTCTAGGTCAGGAGGCATTTAGAATGCCACATAGACAAGACCAAAGGGGAACTTCTCCACAGAATATATAGTTAAAACCCTAAATATTCAGAACAAAGAAGTATATTGAAAGCTGCGGGGGGCAAACACCAGTTCCCGTGGTAAGGCAGGCCCATCAGAAGAAAAGCAGACTCTCAGTAGATACCATAAAAATCATGAAGGTTCAGAACAATGTGTTCCAAACTCTGAAAGACCACAACTGCCAAGCCAGAAAGGAGGAGGAAAACATGTCTGCTGTCTCTCTACTAAATAGTGTAGAAGAAGAGAAGCAGGAATGGGGAACACATTTGAATCCTGAGGTTTCCTTAGTAGAAGTTGGTGGTGTGTCTTTATCCATGCCTAAGAGGAACTTTCAGATTTAGATGCATGCGTTTCTCATAGCAGTAGCTGCATGCAGAGAAAGGAGGAGCGGCATGAATTTGGGTGTTTGGATAAATCAGCTCCCCCTCAGAAACACTTAAAAATTAAGTAACATGGGGCTATAGAGATGGCTAAGAGGTTAAGACAGGGCACAAAGCATCTACATTCTTTGCCAGATATCGCAAGAATGGTCTCTAGCCCATGCTAATATGTTGTTAATACTGCTTCTTTCTGAAAGCTCTTAAGCTGGGCCTGCACAGTTCTTCCAAGATCCTACCAGGATGGACCACTTACAGTGTTCAACCACTTTCCTAGTCCAAAATGTGTTAACACTTCCTCCAAAAGTTACATAGGTCAGGCCTGTCAGAGCAATAGACCGCTCCCTGGTACCAACTTCTGCCTTAGCTGCTGATTGATTGAAAGCATAACCCAGCCCCTGGCATTCATCCTTGGGGCACCAGTGGAGCAGAAAACTCCATCTCAAGACCCCTTGCCCTGAGTTGCCTTGGTCTGGACTCCACCTCCGTAAAAGCCCCACCAAGCACTGACCACTTCCCAGGGAGGGTCAGGACCACTCCCACGGGCTATTTAGGCTGCCACCAAGAAAAAAACACGTGGTCTTTGGGTTTTACATGCCCCTTCTTTCCCCGCCATGTTTTTCTGGCCACCTAGGAGTGCTGCAGTAAACATGGGCTTTGATTTGGTCTAATTTGGTCTGATTGGAATTATTTGCCTCAGTGGAGAGGCTCGTCTTAAGAATATTCCTAGCCGGGCGATGGTGGCACACACCTTTAATCCCAGCACTCGGGAGGCAGAGGCAGGCGGATCTCTGAGTTCGAGGCCAGCCTGGTCTACAAGAGCTAGTTCCAGGACAGGCTCTAGAAACTACAGGGAAACCCTGTCTCGAAAAACCAAAAAAAAAAAAAAAAGAAAGAAAAGAAAAGAAATTGGAAATAAAAAAAGAATATTCCTAGCAGTTACTTTTCTGTAGCTGTGATGAGTCACCATGACCAAGCTAACTTTTAGAAGAGACACAATGACCATGGCAATTCTTATAAAGGAAAATATCTATTTGGGGTGGCTCACATCCAGTTCAGAGGTAGGACATGGCAGCACGCAGGCAGACGTGGTCCTAGAGAAGTAGCTGAAACAGGAAGTGGACTGTGTGTCACATTGAGTGAAGCTAGAGTTAAAGAGACCTCAAAGTCTCCCCCTATGGTGACATGTCTTCCAATAAGAACACACTTACTTCAACAAAGGCTACCCCTCCTAATAGTGCCACTCCCTTTGGGATTGTGGAGGCTAATTACATTCAAACTACCACATTAACTTACAGAGAAAAAAATTTACTGAAAGCTTACAGTTCCGGAGGGTTAGAGTCCATGACCACCATGAAAGAGGGAGCATGGCTGCAGCCAACCAAGCACGGCACTGAATCAGTAGCTGAGAGCTCACTTCTTGACGCACAAGCATGAGACAGAGGGAGATGACTGGGAATGACGTGGGCTTTTGAAACCTCAATGCCCACTCTCAGTGACACACCTCCTCCAATAAGGCCACACCTCCTAGTTCTTCCCAAACAGTTCCACAGACTAGGAACTAAGCATTCAAGTATATGAGCCTTGGGAGGCCATTTTTATTCAAACACCAAGGAGCTTAATAGTGAGAGAGTAAGGCTCCTCTATAGAGGAAGGATCTTGGAAATACGGGTACCATTGAGTTACTAGTCAGTATGCTCATTAAAGGACATGGCAGAAACTTGGGTGAGTCATGGAGAAGGGCCATGTTCTGGTATGCCAGGATGTCCCAACCACAAGGTGTCCCTGCCTCCTCTCAGTTCCCATCACATCCTCACTTAGAGAGCTCCCAGGCAAGGGTGAGAGATAACTCTGGAATTCCTGGCCTCCAGCAAGGACATTCTCAGACTGCTGCTGTGGCCTCACTGGTTCCTGGCTCCCATTCTCATTGTTGTTGAAGTTGTGATATTTTCAGCATATGATTGTGTCCCTGTTGTCTCCCGGTCATTGTGGTCCCATTGGCAGCATTCAGACAAGACTAGGTGCAGTGTAGATGATCTCGGTGAACGCAGAATAAAGCAGAGCATTGCCGTCTTCATGAGGCAAGAGTAGATGATGGCCAGAAACTGTCACCCTAATCTCCGTACTGAGCATGCTCTGTACATTTTTATACGCAGTAGACATTTCTAGACCTTTAGTGCAGAAGAGGACACATTGGTGATGCAATGCATTCCCCAGAAGGGCGTGTCTTTGTTCCTCCCGAGAGCCTCCTGGTGTGCTCAGTTCTCAGACTGGTGGTCAGTGATTACATCTGTGCTGCTCTAGTCCTCTGCTTCACAGGTAGCTGGCTATAAAGGGGTGGGAAGGCCAGCCTCGGTGTCCCCCAGTCCTGCCAGTGTCCAGTCAGCCAACACACGGTGTGGTTGTGCTTACGTCAGCCCTAGTGACATACACCCTAAGGGTCTCAAGTATTTCCTTTATTTCTCCCGAAATGTGGTCTTTTTTTCTGTTTTACTAACAAATTTTGTTTGAACTTTTAGTGCAATAATCCCAAAACAAAAGAACCCAAACTGGAAGCTGCTGCAAGGATTGTCCCAGAATGGGTCAAATATGACACAGAAATACGAAAATTATTAGATCAACTTGCAAATAAGAAAAGCGCAAGTAAGTGATTGCATGTGAGCCATGTGTTGTGTTAATAAGATCAGGGTAAGTCACAGACTCTAGTGAAGCCATGAAAGCACTGTCAGTACTTCATTAGGAAAGTATATGACATGATTAAAAATTTTATTTCAGGGACCGGAGAGATGACTCAGCACGTAGAGCACTGCTGCTCTTGCAGGACGCAGGGTCAGTGCCCAGCACCCATGTAGTGGTCACGGCCATCTGAAACTCCTGTGCCAGGGGACCTGGTGCCTTCATTTAAATTCTGTGAACACCAAGCATGGTGCACATTCATATCTATGCAGGCAAAAAACACATAAAATTAAAAAATAAATCTAATAAAAAATTTAAATAAATTTTTAAAGCATTTCACTTTACATAGGCTAAGCTCACAAATTATTTATTAAAATGTATATTAATTGTATATATTAGTGGCTTTCTCTGAAACATTTAAGCACATCTAAGACAGAGAATATCACTTTAACTCCAATCTTTATATACATGAGCAGTATAACATGATTTTTAGGAAGCGTGTTTACTAAAAGCAGTTGTTAAAAATAGAGGAACTTTTATCTCTAAGATTATATTGAATTTCCCAAATATGAAAGTGGTCAAAACTAATTAAAATGCCTTTGATAGCTCACAAAGAAGCATTGCCTCCTACCTTGAGAAGTGTCATATATAACACAGATTGCCCTTGTTCCTGGTCCTAGTCTCTTAGTTGTGAGTTGAATGTTGTGGACTTGGTTTTTGTCATTTGTCCTGTTCACAAAGCTCCGTTATCTTGACATTTCTCCACTGAATGTAATCATTCAGCAATGTTTGTCTTTCTCGGAGTTCACTTACTTCATCCAAGATACCCAATGCTTGCTTACAGTTTCTTATAATACTTTGTTTTTGCTTTTGTCTCTTCTGTTACAGTACATCCTAACTACAGCCTCCTCTCCCTCCACTCTTCCCCGTTACCTCCCCACCTCCCCTTCCCCCAGGTCCATTCCTCCTCCATTTCTCTTCAGAACTGAGCAGATTCCCAGTGATACCAACCAAGTGCAGCCTAACATGTCACAACCCCTCACATCAGTGCTGGACGAGGCAACAGCCCCCGTTCCCACTGTTAGGAGTCCCACAAAACCTCAGGGTAAACAACCATAGCATATATGCAGAGGGCCTATCTCTGACCCATGCAAGCTCCGTGATTGCGGCTTCAGGCTCTGGGAGCTCTCATGAGCCCTGCTTATCCTGTGGATTCTCTTCTTCTGGTGTCCCTGATACCTCTGACTCCTACTTGGATAGTAGTGCTCTAGTGAATATGGGGTTGATGAAATTTTTTTTCATTTCATAGTCTGCTATTTTGTCCTATTGGCAGTGCCCTTTGCCTTACAGAAGTTTTTCAGTTTGATGAGGTTCCATTTATTAATTGTTGATCTTAGTGTCTGCACTATTGGCATTCTGTTCAGGAAGTTGTCTCCTGTGCCAGTGTGTTCAAGGCTATTCCGGTTCAGCGTTTATGTTGGGTTCTTACATCCTCTTGGACTTGAGTTTTGTGCAGGATGATAAATGGATCTCTCTACACTCTTCCACATGCCAGCACCAGCCAGACCAGCACCAGTAGTTGAAGATGCCTCTTTTTCCTATTATTTATGGCTTTTTTTAATCAAAAATCAGGTGCCAATAGGTGTGTAGATTTATATCCAAATTTTGATTTGATTCCATTAATCAACATGTCTGTTTCTATGCCAACACGGTGCAGTTTTTATTACTACAGCTCTGCAGTAGAGCTGGATCGGGGGTGGTGCTGCCTCCAGAAGTTCTTGTATTGGTCAAGATTGTTTCAGCTAGCCTGGGTTTTTTTGTTTTGCCATATGAAATTGAGTATTATCCTTTCAGGTTCTGTAAAGAATTGTGTTGGAATTTTGATTGGGCTTGTGTTTAATCTGTAGATTGCTCTTGGTAGGATGGCCAGTTTTACTATGTTAATTCTACCTATCCAAAAGCGTGGGAGATCTTTCCATCTTCTGCATCTTCTTCAAGTTCTTTCTTCAAAGACTTGTGATGTAGGTGTGTCTTCTATCTATCTGATGATTTCATTGGATAATTAATAAAGAAACTGCCTGGCCCATTTGATAGACCGCCCCTTAGGTGGGTGGAGTAGACAGAACAGGAAGAGGAAGTGAGGTAGAAGGATCAGTTAGATGCCACGCCTCTCCTAAGTTAGTCAGACTGCCGTGCCTCTCCTCAGAGAGAGATGCCAGACACGATGAAGCGCCAGCCCAAGATGGACGTACGCTAGAATCTTTCCGGTAGGACACCACTTCGTGGTGCTACACAGATTATTAGAAATGGGTTAAAGCAAGATGTGAGTAAGAGGCTGAAACTAATGAGCCAGGCAGTATTTAAAAGAATACAGTTTCCATGTAATTATTTTGGGTGTAAAACTAACCATGCAGGAGCCGGGCAGGATGAAAAGCAGGCCTGCCCATAGCTCCTCACTACAGACTTAAAGCTTTTGTCATGCAAGCTTTCACTTGCTTGGTTAGATTTAACCCAATATCTTTTATATTATTTGTGGCTATTGTGAAGATGTTGTTTCCTTAATTTTTTCTCATCTGCCATTTGTGTATAGGAGGCTACTGATTTGTGTATAGGAGGCTACTGATTTGTGTATAGGAGGCTACTGATTTGTGTATAGGAGGCTACTGATTTGTGTCTAGGAGTCTCTACTGATTTGTGTCTAGGAGTCTCTACTGATTTGTGTCTAGGAGTCTCTACTGATTTGTGTATAGGAGTCTCTACTGATTTGTGTATAGGAGGCTACTGATTTGTGTCTAGGAGTCTCTACTGATTTGTGTCTAGGAGTCTCTACTGATTTGTGTATAGGAGTCTCTACTGATTTGTGTATAGGAGGCTACTGATTTGTGTCTAGGAGGCTACTGATTTGTGTCTAGGAGTCTCTACTGATTTGTGTCTAGGAGTCTCTACTGATTTGTGTCTAGGAGTCTCTACTGATTTGTGTCTAGGAGTCTCTACTGATTTGTGTCTAGGAGTCTCTACTGATTTGTGTCTAGGAGTCTCTACTGATTTGTGTCTAGGAGTCTCTACTGATTTGGGGTCGGCCTTGTCACTTGGATAAAGGTGTTTATGAGTTGGACTCCCTGGTAGACTCTTTGGTTGCTATGTAAACTACCGTATCCTCTGCAGATAGTGACTCTGACTTCTTTACCGTGTATCCCCTCCATCTCCTTCAGTTGTCTTCTTGCTCCAGCCAGAATCTCAAGAGCTATAGTGAACAGATATGGAGTGAACAGCCTTGTCTTGTTCCTGATTTCAATAGAATTGCTTTGAGTTTTTCTCCATTTAATCTGATTTTAGCTGTAGGTTTGCTGTAAATTGCCTTTATTATATTTAGGTATGTTTCTTATATCCCTAATCTTTCCAGTACATTTATGACTGGGCATTGGATTTTGTCAAAGACATTTTCAGCCTCTAGCAAGATGACCATTTGGTTTTTTTCTTTGTTATATGATGGATTACATTGACAATTTCCATATGTTGAATCATCCCTACACCTATGAGATGAAGCCTGCTTGATCATGGCAGATGATCTTTCGATGAGTTTTAGATTCAGTTTACAGGTATTTTTGTTGAGTGTTTTACACCTATGTTCATAAAGGAAATTGGTCTGTAATTATTTTTCTTTGTTGAATCTTTGTATAGTTTGGGTATCAGGGAAATTATGGCCTTCATAGAAAGAATTGGGCAGTGTTCCTTCTGTTTCTGTCTTCTCTAAAATCATATGGCTCTAGGCTTTTTTGGTTGGGAGACTTTTAATGTCTGCTTCTATTTCCTTAGGATTTATAGATCTATTTAATTTGTTTATCTGATTTTGATTTAACTTTGGTAAGTTAATTAAGAAAATTATCCATTTCTTTTTTTTTTTTTTTTTTTTTTTTTTTTTGGATTTTTCGAGACAGGGTTTCTCTACAGCTTTAGATCCTGTCATGGAACTAGCTCTTGTAGACCAGGCTGGTCTTGAACTCACAGAGATCCACCTGCCTCTGCCTCCCGAGTGCTGGGATTAAAGGCGTGCGCCACCACCGCCCGGCTCCATTTCTTTCAGATTTTCCAATTTGTGAAGTACAGGTTTTTCAAGTATGACCTCATGATTTTCTGGATTGCCTCCGTGTCTGTTATGTTCCCCCTTTTGTTGCTGATTTTGTTGATTTGGATGTTCTCTCTGTATGTCTTTTGTGTCTTCAGTCAGCCCAGGCAGCATAGCTGTGTTCTTAAAGACCTGTGTCGGGTATTGTTTATCTTAAGCTACATGAGGTTTAACCCTATGTCATATTTGTTTATATAATATTTTAATTTTACTTGCAAAATTCTATTTGTGTTTATATATATGTGTGTGTGTGTGTTTCTTGTTCTCATAGACGTGTGTGCACATTCTATAGGTGTTTAGACACATTGATGATGTGGTAGGATGGGTGCCAAAATGTCCACACTGAATGACAGACAGTTTTAGAGAGTGAACTAACAGGCAAGTCTCTGTCAGAACTTGGACTCTCCATATATAACATATATAGCATATCTAGTATGGATATCCTCATGACATTGTAGGCTGGTTTTATGAGATTTCCAAATCTGACTGCACCTTTGCTTCCCTGCAGTGTCTGCGCATGATGAGCTCTAGCACTGGGTTCTGGAAGATGAACTAGGATGAAAGTCTGCCACCTGCTGGGCATTTGTGGAACTGCTAACCAGTAGGCCACTTCATTCAAATTTCCGACCTACTATTCACTTTTTATAAACTTTATTTAAAATACTTGTAGAGTTTTAAAATAAACTTAATTTATGTGGTTGATAGATTATTCTTTTTTCTTAAGATGATGATGATGATGATGATGATGCTGATGATGATGATGTTTTACCAGTTAGTTTCATGTTGTCAAATGTCCTGGAAGGTCCTCATTGCCGTTTATCAAACCATCAACATCTTTTAGTATTCCAACTTTAAGTACACCCATATTTCCTTACTCACAGAATGTATTTAAATTACAGGAATTCATGCTTTTTTAAGAAAAAGGACTCATGGCTCTCTCTCAATTATTAAAAATAAGCCAGTTTTATTATCATTATTAATGGAAGTTGTGTTGCACTGTGATCATTTATTTAACTTAAATCCTTATCTGGTGCTGTGTTTACATTGTTTCATAAAATGATAGGCATATCCATACATGTATGCGTTTTTTAAAAGATTGAATATTTTTTATAGAAACTAAACAAAAGATGTAAACCTTATAGTCCTATAGAAACTAAGTAAAAGGTTTCCCCAGCTGTGTTTAAGTAGCTAAATAGAAATAGTAAATATTTTTTAACTACTCACATATTCTGTCCTTATAGCATCTTGGGACTAAACTATACTTCATTTAGTGTCATTTAGAGCTCATCCACCAAAGTGTGATCAGGGTGTCCAGCCTGTGCCCAGCTCACGTGTGCTGTGGGCTGCATTCATTCCAGGGACGGTTATCAGTGAGTCCCAGCACATCTGCAGATGCAGCCCTCTGTGCAGTGTGAGAAGGTTGCATACCTTTGATAGGTCTGCCAGAACCATTGGAATTCCTGACAGCTTGAAAAGCTCTGCAGATCGCTCCTGAGAAACATTTACTAGAGCTAGCGACTGCCTAGTGTCCAGGACGCTTCTGGTTACTTTCAAATGGAGTGGAGCAGGCCATCTTGAAAACCTCCCGTGTAATGAGGAACCCTCTAGAAAGGGGCTATTCATCTTGGGACAGGTATGTAAACAAGTTCCATACTGAGACAGAAGCCATCTGTGCCTTGATTCCCTTTAACCCTTCAGTTAGATGATCCACTGTATCTTACAATATATCCTAGAAAATCTGAAAAATGCCCAGTTCATCAGCTTTCTGTGGCTGTGACAGAGTACTCCTCAAAGAAAGGTTTGTTTTCGCTCAGGATTTCAGTTGCCCACATTGCTTTGGGCTCGTGAGAGCACAGTACATCCTAAGAGCTCATGAGGAGGAGGTATGGTCACCTCGTGGCTGCTGGGAAGCAAGAGAAGGAGAGAATGGGGTTGGGGTCTCCATACCCACAAGGCATCAATAGCCTCACTTTTTCCCACTGGGTCTGATCTCTTAAGAAGGCTGGTAACCAAGCCTTTCAGGATGTGGACCTTTGGGGTATAGATCCAAACCTGAGCAATATCCTTCCCCTGACAGTCCACATTCCAATTAAGAGAATACCTTCCTCTGCTTCTTTGCTCACTGTTTTTATTGACTTTCAATTTCTATTGTAATTAATTTCTGCCTTAAAATATCAGATTTCATAGTTTCCTTCTATCATATTGTGATTTGAAAGACTAAATTTACATGTCTCATTTCTAGATTAATATATATACTAGAAAATCCAGATTTTTGAATTATGTATTTTTTTGCAAGAACGTTCTTTTTTAAAATGCTTTGTGCTGGCTAGTTTTATGCCAACTTGATAAAAATCTAAAGTCATCTGAGAGGAGGAAACCTCAGTTAAGAAGATGCCACCATAAGATGGGGTTACAGGCAAGCTTGTGGGACATTCCCTTAATTAGTAATAGACGGAGGAGGGCCTGGCTCACTGTGGGTGGTGCCACCCCTAGGCTGGTGCTCCTGAGTTCTATACGAAAACAGGCTGAACAAGCAGAGGAACGAGTCTGTTGTTTCCTGTGGCACAGCGCTGCACCTGAACCTGCTGTTGTCTTAGCTACTGACTGTGGCTCTGCAGCAGCTGCCACACTGCTAAGGCCAAGGCCAGCGGGACTTCCGTGTCCCACCGCACCGCCTCTGCCACTGCTGCCAATATAGCTTTTAACTAAGTCTCTGTTGTTCTACTTTATCAGTAAAGACCCAGGAGCCATATGCCGGGTGAAAACCAGCTAGCTCAGAGGCAGGGACAGCATGCTTTTGTTGCCTCCCTGCAAAGGGAGCTTCTCTTCAGCCACCCCAAACAAAAAGGACTACCAAATTCAAAGTCCCTTCCTACTACTTCCTGTCTCTGTCTTCCTGATGTCCTCTCATGCTCTATAACTTTTTTTTTTTTTTTTTTGCAACTGGTTGCTTGCCCCACCTCTCAATCTATGGTTGATTTTACTTAATCTTTTAAAAGGGTATATAATAGAGATGAACCATGCCACAACTGAGATTTTTTTTCCCCAGTAAATAATGCATTCTCATGTTTCACAGTGTGACCAAATATCCTGCAACAAATCAGCACCCTTCCATGGCCTCTGCATCAGCTCCTGCCTCCAGATTCCTACCCTGATTGGGTTTTTGTCTGTCCTGACCTCCTTCAGTGAGTAGTGATGTGAGAGTGTGAGCCTAACACACCCTTTCCTCCCCAAGCCGTTTGGGTTGTGGTGGTCCATCACAGCAATGACGACCCCACCATAACTAGGGCAGGAGTACGCTAGTGCAGAGAAAGACGTGATCACACTGTCTCAGGGAGGATTATGGAAGGACCTTGAACTCTGATCTAGAAAACCATTCAGTGTGAGAGCTCAGTGCGCTGTGCCCTAGGAGCCTGGAAGACAAGAATCTTGAAAGCAGTGCAAACCATTAGAGGCCTGGCTTGCGAGGTTTCAGGGGAAGCAAAAACCCTCCTTGGGCATTTGTGTGAGGTGCCTGGCATCTGGTGAAATGGAGCTGAAGACTCTGCTGTGGTTAGGAAGAAACCAGAACCATTGAAGCAAAACCTTTATTTTGCTGGAACAATGGATGCTGGCCAGCTGTGGTTAAGAGCCCAGCATCAGTGAGGTGGAGTCTTCCGGGGTTTCCAGAGTCCGCACACAAGCTGTGTTCCAGAGGCAGAACAGGCGGGCCATGTGCTGGCAGTCAAGTTTGGTAACGTGAGATTGGCAGCTGGTACTGAGTTTGAAGGCATGAAGGGGTCATGGAGAACAGCTGAGTCTTGGCACGGTGAGAGGCCATTGGAGAAGGTGCAGCCTCAATAGCAGCTGAAGTCTCAGAACTGAAGGGTTCATGCAGAGAATCTGAGGTTTGGCACCATGAAGTGTGCCCAGGAGAAGCTATTGGTGAAAGTGCAGCCCAGCTGCAGCAGGAAATCCCAGCATTTTTGAGATGCCAGTACCATGGGACAACCACCACCACCAGCAGCAGCTGTGCAGTGGAGCCAGCCTGAGTCTAGAAGACAAGCTGTGTGCACTGCAGAGCCAGAGGAGTGACCCAAGCCCCCTGGAAGAGTCCAGAAGATTGTGAGTGAATCCCAAATACTAAACATAGAGTGATTTATAATGTTAAAATTTGGTATTTTTATCTAATTGTGACTAGTTCTTCTCTCTTGAAATAAAGTATTTAACTTACCTTTTATTTTATAGGAGCCCACACTTGACTTTTGACTTTAAGACTTTGTTTGCTTGCTTGTTTATTTGAAGACTGAATTTTTAGAGTGTTTGAATTAGTAAGATTGTGTGCTGTGGGACAATCTTTGTAGCCTGTGAATATGTGTTGTTCTCATTAGAGTATAAAGAGCTAATTCCCAATAGCTGGGCAGGACGAGATTAGGTGGGATTGGTGGACAGGGAAAAAGAGTGCAGGGGAAGGAGGCAGTCACCAGGAACCACCAGCCAGCCCCAGAGAACGCAGGAGATAAACATGCCATGCTGAAAAAGGTACCGCCATGTGGAAGAACAGATAAGAAAGAGCTAGTTAGTAACAAGCCTAAGCTATCAACTAAGCATTTAAAATTAACAATAAGTCTCTGTGTGGTTATTTGGGAGCCGCTGGTGGGACAGAGCTGAGTTGATGGACACGAAAAGCTCTGCCTACAATTGTGGGGCTTTTTAAGTTTGGAAAATAGTTTATATTCTGATGTTTATGTTAATGTGTATCTTGGGTATGAACAAGAAAGATTATGGCTTTAGAGATGTGTGTGGCAAGGGATCAATTGTGCTGGATGGTTTATGTCAACTGGACACAAGCTAAAGTCATCTGAGAGGAGGGAACCTCCATTAACAAAATGCCTCCATAAGATAGGGCTTTAGGCGTACCTGTAGGGCATTTCCTTAATTGATTGCTGGATTGGGCCCAGCCCATTGGGGGTGGTGCCATCCCTGGGCTGGTGGTCCAGGGTTCTGTAAGAAAGCAGAGCAAGCCATGGGAAACAAGTCAGCAGCAGCCTTACATGGCCTCTGCATCAGCTCCTGCCTCCAGGGTCCTGCTCTGTTTGAGTTCCTTCCCTGACTTCAGTGATGAACAGTGAACTGTAAATCCAATAACCCTTCCCTCCCCAAGTTGTACGGTCATGGTGTTTCGTCAGTAATGGTCACCCTACCCAGGACATGGCCCATTGAGAATTCTGTTAAACTCTGAATCTCCACTGCTCGAGTAAGACGGGAGGATGCAGCGAGGCTGAGGGGCCATCTGGGTCTATGCTCCTGGTCACAGCACAGTGCCGTGCGGAACTGTATCCATGATCCTGAAATCTGGCTCTGCCATGCAGGCACACCATGAAAGTTTAACCAGAAAAGATCCTGGCAAAAGCACAATGCATTTGTAACTGAGCAGTTTCCACTTTCTCCGCTCAAGGAAGAAGGTGAAGCATTTCCTAGGCTGAGTAAGAATGCTTTGACCCTTACAAAGTTGTAGTGATTCGAGTAGGCCCTACCTATAAGCTGAAAACTTAATTTTCATAGCACTCAGATGCAAACGGTTTCCTTTCAGAAATGTTCACCACTTAGCTCTAGTTTACCCTCAAGTCCCTAATGAGGGAAAATCAAAGACACACTCATCCCTGCCAGCTAGAGAAGATAAAGTCAGACACTTCATTAATATTAGAAACATAGACTAATTAGAGGAAGCTTATACCTCCGCACCAAGTCCAAATTCCAGCCCCCACAGACTCCCTGGTTCTACCCACAGCAGCTTCCAGAAAACCAGCCATCACTGCAGGGCAAGGCAGAACTTGCTCCGTGATGAAGGCATGGCTGACTCTTCAGAAAAGCTTTCTTTGCTGAAAGACTACCAGCAAAGCAGCTCATAGAGCTGACACATTTTAGCCACCACTCAAAGGTCCTTTAAAAGTATGAAGCCCAAAGCTGAGCGTAGTAACAGTGCCTGCTCAGGGCCAGCCCAAGGCTGAGAAAAGAATGACCATCGATGCCCTCTGCTTCTGGTGTCAGGGAGCACTGGCCTCTGCAGCTGCTGACTGCTTCTATACTGTCATGATATCAAGACTGCCACTAGGGATTTGGAAAGCTTCTATATTCCTGTAAAAGTTGTATATACGTTTATTATAGTGTTCCTTCAATGCTGAACAGATAATTGAGCTAGAAAGCTGGCTTCGTTGCTCTAGAAGTTTAACTCCTGGGTGTGCTATGGTGCCTTCCTGTGACTGTGACAACAGACATGAGTAAGAGTCAGATGAAGCCACCTGTTAGACTTTAATATTAAAGTAGAAAAAATAATTCACTATTTTAAGTCCCATTTTCCT
This sequence comes from Arvicola amphibius, assembly GCF_903992535.2. Taxonomy (NCBI): domain Eukaryota; kingdom Metazoa; phylum Chordata; class Mammalia; order Rodentia; family Cricetidae; genus Arvicola; species Arvicola amphibius. The sequence continues at coordinate 5,009,937 of NC_052059.1, forward strand.
AGGACTTGGTGAGTTAAGATTTTTAAACTATCTACGTGCTCCGACCTTCCCTGTAAACTCGGAAAGGAGAAAGCCTTCTTGTCAACTCAGTCCCTGATTTTGTGTGCAATAAAGTTGAAAACAGACTTCTAGGAAGGATTTTCTTAGAATTTTAACTAAAAGGTTAAACATGAAACAGAAGCAAGAAAGTAGTGGATATGACCATAAATATTTTTATTAAATGTGAAAATACACGGGCATAAAAATATTGCCCATATTCATAGACATGTATGAGCCCCAGTTGAAATAATTTTAGTTCTTTTTTTTTCATTAAAACACTAAATTGAGATGGATTGTTAAGTCTGTCCCATTTAAAACAAATAGACACTTAAGAGTAATAATTTAACTTACCAAACATCTCTGATTTTGACTGGCCCTGTGCCCTGTATTCCTCTGCACAGGTAAATATTTCATCCACACACAAGTGCAGTCAACCTGTTGTGACTGCACACAAAGCCACGCAGTGGCTAATTCTACTCTTAAATCATTCAGCAAATGAGATCATCTGTTAAAAAATTATCTGCCCCTCCTAACATTATTTGAAATTACAGAACAAATTCTGCCACTAACAGAAAAGGAATGACAGGATCTGGAAAGATCAGTTCTTACGTCATCACCTGCCTTCTCCATCCTGCATCTCTACAGGGACATCAGATCCACTCCTGACGTCACCTGACCCATGCGTATCTTACTGAAAACACTGTACAGGCCGTCACCGGTGCCCCCCCCCATGGCCTGAGCAGTGACTTCTAGCCACCACCTCTCACCTCCTCCTCCTTCATGGTGAGTGACAACTTCTGACCAAGCCACGGCCTTTCGTGGGAATGCTATCTTCCAGGGGTAAGCAGTGGTGACTGACAGCGACCTTTAGTTACCAATAATCCTCTCGCACAGTCTTGTGCTGTGTCTAAGTTTGGGACTTGCAAAGCAAGGCCTCAAAGTCACTGTGAGCGCCTACTGAGCCCACATTCTGAGCTCCAGTCACGAGCCACACGGCCTGCTCACAATTCTTAAATCTACTCATTCTCAGAGCTCCAATGGTTAACCTGCACAATTAAAATAGACTTTACCACTACTAAGGGGATGTTTAAATGAAGATGCTACATACAACTCACATTAATTAACCTACTGAGTTTTCTCCCAGGTTCTTCTATTCAAGGTAAAAAAGAGTAAACTTGTAGAACTGAGAGGTGAAGAAGGTGCCCTTCTGGTAGCAGGCGACTTTTTCCTTCTTCCTGCAGTGGTGAGCACTGGATGCAGCCAACGACGGTGCACTTAGGAAGCGCAGCACGGGGAAGGGAAGGCTCAGAACAGAGCAGAGCACCGCGAGGGTAAGTTTGATCCCACCTTCCCCAGAATTACCACAAAGGTTTCCGCAGTTCCTAAAACAGAAACCGGGATGTGGAAGTGGCCCTGCAAAAAGGAAAAAGCAGAAAGTGGAGAATGTTTCTCCACTAATGTGGCTATACAGTGTCACCAGGCAGAAGGGACACTGTTCTATTGCTCATCTGATAGGCTGGCCACCAGGAGAACACCAACAGCATGCATGCTGGAACTAACTAACAGTAATCAGCAGAGATCTACTTTCATCTCCCTCCATGGCATCTGCCTTTGGCACCCAAGTTTGCAATGAGAAGACTAATCCTCAGTTACTTAGGGTAGTTACAAGTAGGGGAAAAAAAAACTTAAAACCCTCAGGGAAGCAAATTAGGAAAAGCACCAGATCTGGACCACAGGTCCACACAGCCCAACCTCAACCGTGTCAGAATCCTCCAGCTCCGTGCTGCTGGCCACTCTGCATCCGCTCCAAGTGGGAGAGTAAGAGCGTGGTGCTTCCTTGGATCTGCTGGTGGAAGGGACTTTGGAAAGCAGAGCTGCCTTCACTGTCGTGACGCGTCCACAACAGGAGTCGGACGGAACAGTTGCGTGTTGACCTGAGATGGCTGAGACGTGAAACCATCCATTCACTGTTCCACGCTGGCTGGACTTTACCTGTTTGGTGTTTTGGTGGGGGACCTGGCCTGGAACTCACCATCTAAATGAGGCCTTCTCCTTGTCTCTAGTGCAGTCAGAGGTGTGTGTTACCACACGTGGCCTGATGTGAATTTGGGGACACTGAAGCAAATGAAAGTGGTTTTGAAATGCATTGTTGAGTTTATTGGTAAGAAACAGGCTCCTAAGTACAGGCAAAAAGCACTTAAATGTTTTGCCCAACTCAACTATGTGACTTATGTGTGTCCAGTTTAAAAATCTTTTTCTATATATGCTCAAGGGTATGACTATAGGTTAAGAAAATGATTTGTGCTTGGATGCTACCTTCATGCCTCCCACAATTTAACTAAAATGATTAATCTCATAAAAACAATATATTAGACCTTTATATTTAAAATATTTCAAAATGTTTCAAAAAAGAAAAACAACTTTCTAGAATAAAGGTAATAATTCTTACCAAAATAATTCTTTTACATTTTCAATGCAGCATCAGTAGTTCATAAATATTCATTGTTCTTGATTTAGCAACAGGTTTTTAGGGCAAAAATTATCCAGTATACAAATCCTGAATAGTATATTTCTTAAAGAGGTATCTGCTTAAAAAGCAAGAGGATCTCTCGGGAGGAGATGGGCAATGTCATCTTACTAATGAGATGTGAGCAAACACAGAGCGGAACAGATTTGCAAGCCTACACTTTCTTCTCAGAATAATAAACCCGGCAACATCAGTCCTAGTGAGGCAGATATACGACCAAACACCCAACAATCAATACAGCCAAGACAACTGGGCAAATGTGAGACAGACAGAGACAGAGACAGAGAGAGATGCTGAGATGCTGCCTCGCTCCCCTGCTCCAACTGGGAATGAGCTGCTGATGCTGACGGAGCAACTGCATTTCCAGGGCACTTCTATTTCAGACTGACCTTCTACAGCGTTCTCCAGAATACCACCGAGTCTCTTTCACAGATTGAACTTTTTAACTTGTTCTGGTTAACATTTAAGAGAGGATCTGTAAGTTTTAACAAATTCAAGAGAGACAAAACAACAAAAAATGCATCCTCAGCTTCAAGGCATACTCTACACCTGGGCACCCCACCCACACACGATGGACTGTTTCCTAAACGATGATCTCTACACTTCCTGCAGGGACAGCCATGACGACACTGGGACAGGAGACCAAAACCTAAGCACAATTGTCCCGAAGGACATGGTCTCTTAAGAATACTGAGACACAGTCCATTCTCCTGAAGACCGGAGCTCCTCCTCATGGTTACTATGCAAGGCTGTTTAGAATCTGTCTGCTCCAGGTTAAATAGATATAATGCTGTTTGAACACCACCACAGGACAAATGCCCCAGACCACGTCCCCCAGGCAACACAAGAGTACGGGCCTCCTTGTCAGAAATGGCTCCTTGCTCCCTACCGCGGCAGGCCCATCAAGTCTAGAGTCAGAACAGCTCTTTTCCTTGAAACAACTCTTTGGTCATGGACAAACTCAAAGTTTTGTTTCATTTTGTTTCCATTAGAATCCCAAAGTTTCTTTGTTTTGAATGTTAAGAAAATAATAAAGAGGAGGAGCAGTAAAACAGCTGGTTTAATTGAAGTGGAATTTAAATCTAAACGGTCCGCCTGAGCTGAAGGGATTAAACCCTTGCCATGAGTTCCAGCTCCTGTGGAAGGGGTTGCCACCACCTCCTTGTTGACTCTCTGCATCAAGAGGATCTTCTCCATCATCAAACTTCTTTCTCATTTCTAGAAAAGAAACCAGCAAATGAAGACCCACATGTTAACCCAAGGTATAGGTATGAGGCTTTGATCCTCATACTCCTATTTTCCCACTCTCATCCTGAAGAAAACCATTGCCAGGAGAACTCCTAGAGCCATGCTCTTCACAAAACAGCATGTCAATCCTCATCTCCTACATGAAGTCCACCCCCAAAGCATCTAAGGAGCTACTTTGCCCAACAGGTGAAACAACCGTCCATAAGGCCCATTTTCCTCCCCAAATGTAATGCAGACACATGCAGACCACAAGCAAGGATGGGGTGGGAAGCCCCTAACACCACCAAATCCCTCAAGACCCCTGACTCTGGCCCAACCATTACACTACATTTGAGGGACAGTGTAAGCATTCTGCATCTGATAACAGAACAGGTCAACTGTACCTATTGTTTCCAATAATGAAGTGCACCTGCCCCCCTTAGTAGACTACAAATTACTTAGGACATATGACTATTTAAATTCTGTACTATAAATGGATGCACAGAGAAGATTTGCTCAGGGGGCATAACTTGATTTCCTCTTTGTTGAAGCTGCCTAGCTCGAATTAGAACACCCATCTCTACACGTACAAAAAGTCATGAAAAGCAGTGTGTACAAATTCTTAACCTGTCTCCTTACTTTCCAGACCAGATTCACATGTATATCAACCCATACATCTGTTCATGTGACTGCTAAGATGTAGCAGGAAAGATGGCTAACATCCACAGGGCACAACAGGTCTAGCTAGACATCTACTCTCCTCTTTTTGTGCCAACCTGACACACTGGCTTCCTCCCCAGGCTCCTGACACATGGGGAATTTGGTGCAGAGAACCACCCACCACTGAGCTAAGAGACTAGCAGGGTCTAGGTGTGTTGTGCTCAGTGTTGTGCTTTCCTATGACTGCTAGAGAAAAACAAGGCTAAGAAACGATAGGAACTTGTCCAGGTGGGAGAACGCAGCCCACACTCACTCAGGTGGGAAGAGACCAGTGGAGCCGCAGGGCTGACAGCCAACCACAGCCCTCCCGGACCCGCCTTGTTCTACAGTTCACCTCTGCCCTTGGAGGGAAAGGAACAGGAGCCATTCATCCCCAACAGCACTATTCCAAGAGCAGCAGACGCTGGAGCACAAGGTACCTGGGTCTGAGAGGACTTCTTTAGCAGCTGCTATGTCAATGAACTTTTTCTCTGCCTTTTTCTTTTCCTCTTCGTTCTGGAAATTATCTGGATGCCACTGAAGTGCTAGTTTTCGGTAGGCTTTAATGATTTCTTGTTTTTTGGCATTTCTGAAGGATGAAGAACATTATTTAGCAATTATCAGAAAGGTCCCAACCTACTTTCATTTAAAGAAAACTTCAGAAGAGCTGTGTTGGTTGTTCCCTTGAGCACTCAATCACAGCACTGCAAACACACACTGCAAGCTCTGTGAGCAAGGGATACAGGCAGTGTCACCTAATGACATACAACTTTGTTCTCCTCAAAATTTCAAACATTCTGTTCTAGACAGTCAACTTCGCCTTTCTTTCCTTTCTGAGCCCTGGGGGTGGTGGGGATGAACACTGAGAACTGAACCTATTGTGTGCACAGCAAACCCACCAACACTGAGCCACAACCTCAGGCTTCTCAAGATGCTTGCTCGCCAAGCATCTTAGAATATAGTACAGATCTTTACACTGTCCCTTCTAGATTTCCACAACACCACAGCTTAATTCTTTCTGGGCATAAATAGATACTCTCACATCAAGATGGTGGTGTACACCTTTAATCCCAGCAGTACTCTAGAGGCAGAGAGATCTCTGTGGGTATAAGGCCAGCTAGCTCTACATAGTGTCTTCAGGCTAGCCAGGCTACGCAGCAAGATTCTGCCAATCAAAATAAAGCACGCACATGCACACACACACACACACACATCTCTGTCAACCCCTTATTTTAGGTCGAGTTTACTTAATACGAGTAAGACCAAAGCTTAAACTTTGGAACAAAAGACGACAGACTGAAAAATGAATCTTTTTTCGACAAAACTTTTAGGATTTAATGTTAGTTTACGTGTATGGGTGTCTGCCTGCATGTATGACCATGTGTGTAATAACAGAAAGCCAGAAGAGGTCAGACTGGAGTTAGAGACAATTGTGAGCCATCATGTGCATGCTGAGAGCTGAACCTGGGTCTCTGCTAGAACAAGTGCTCTTCCCCACTGAGCATCTTCCCAGCATGGAGAATGCTCTTATAATAACAATACAACTTTAACTTTAGGCCCACGGGAGGGCTTTCTTTTCCTTCCTCCTAGCCCAATGAAAATAAATTCAACTCTACTTTCTCAATCCTTCCTAAAAAGTCTAGGCCTAGGACCTATTTCCACCACAGCCTTCACCAGCAACATCTATTAGTGCGTTTGCCTGTAATATACTGAAAACAGTTTATGATGTCAAAGGCTGCTAGAATAATGATGTACAAATGAAACACCATGAGTAAGGGAAGACAAAATGAGCTGATTAGCTGTAGAGCAGTTGGTTAAATAGTACAAACTTAAACAGTTCACCTTTTTACTCCCAAGATTTTGTAATAATCTCGCTTCTGTGACTGTTTCAGTAACCGCTGAGCTTTCTCTAAACCTTCGCGGATCTGCTGATCATTTTCGTTGTGTTCCTGAGCAGCTTCATAGTCCTGAATGGCTGTCAAAATACGTTTAGGAAAAGCTGTTAGGGAAATGACGATTCTACCAACTTGGTGCTCAGTCCTCATTGCCAGCCCCTTCACTCACTGCGGCTTCCAAGAGCCTAAATGGTACCTTTTTCATAATTTTGTTCAAACTTAATTCATAACTGAGGCTCAAGTTCTCTCTCCCATTTAACAGAACTCACTGTGGTTGGCTTAGTTTATCCACCCTCTCATATTATCTCCCCACACCTACAAAGCAATCTTAAAGCCACAAAGACGACAAAACACTTGAAAAGACTTAGCACCAACATCCATGTTTGATAGCTAGGAAGAACAAAGGGAACAAAGGAGCTGAAGACCCGTCCCTCAGCGCCGCAGTGTGATGGCAGCGATCATCAAAACCATACACAGAGCCCAGCATGGACAGTCAGTCTGGAGGAAATCTACAGTACAGGCTTTATTACAGAATATCTGGGTAGAGATCAGCGTGAGGTTCATCCTTTCAAAGTCCTGGAGATGAAAATTATTCATGGCTGGGTTTCAGGAACATTCCTTGGTAAAAGGCTTACGAGGGCCTTCAGTGACAGCCCTGGGTACTGGGGCTCTGACGAGGCCCAGCTGTAAAATAAAGTTGACTTGTGTCAATTTGTAAGAAAAAGGATTCATATTCTTAAGTTTCCTGCAATATAGTTTACCAGTCTGGGGTGAGTCCAGTCATCAGGTGCGGCAGCTGGCACCTTTACCCACTGAGCCATCTCACGGTCCCCAAATGGCAAGTCTTTAGATCATACTAAGTTATAGTATGAATGCTTTTATTACTATAAGCAGTGTAGAACTGTTGTTTCCTATATTCATATAACTTACAAGTAGTACCTAATTTCCCACAAACAGTTTTTACATGATTACCTCAGTTTCACACTCAGAAGTTGTCATGTAAAAAAAGTAAACAAGTCTACCTCACAGCCATAAATGAAGTCACGAAACTAAAGACAGAAATAATATGGTTCTAAATGTACTATTGGCAATTAATTTTCTAACTTCAATCTAAACAAAACCTCATCCAAACCAAATTTTTTTCTCGTGTGTATGGATGTGGCGGGTGGGGCTGAACCCGGAGACTGCATGCTAGACTGCTGCTCTAACCACGGCGCTGCGATCCTTCTCCACCCTCTGACATGCTTCAGGAACAGTGCTAACAACTGGTCAGGGTGAGACAGTAATCGGTCTGTTTGCCCTCTTCCCAGCACAATGACAAAAATTAAAAAATAAACATCATAGAATTGTAAAGATAGAAATTTTGACACATTTCTAGGAAAAAAACAAGCAGATTCTTAACAACAACAAAAAATAACAAAGAGGGGATGGAGGATGGGAACAAGAGGGCGCGAGATAGCCAAGTTGGGGGAGGACCAACGGGGGGGGGGGGGGAGGGGCAGTGAAAGAGGTATTCGATAGAAGGAGCCATTATGGAGAAACCAGGTACTAGGGAAATTTTCAGGAATCCACAAGAATGATCCCAGCTAAGACTCCTAGCAACAGTGGACAGGGCTCCTGAACTGGCCCTTCCCCTGTAATAGTTATTAGTTGTCTTGTTGTCTTAGCCAACACTGGACTCCACATGCTACAATACTGATCAGCCAGGCAAATGTGCTCACCAGTACAATAGTGGTATGAATATTACGGAGGGTAACAATCACTCTCTGACGGGCTCCGCGGGAGGGAATTCATGCCTGGGACTATAAACCTGGTCAAAAGCCCACAGCTAGGGAAGTTGTAGACTCTAGCAAAGAATGCTAAGGTGACCCATAAAGGATCATATGGTCTCCTCCTAGATAGCATACAAAAGATTGCTTCGCTAAATGAACATGTTGTTGAACTGTCTTCTGAATTTGTTTATGTTCGCAAATTAATGATGCTTCTAAAAGATTCTTAACTAATTAAAATTGAAAATAAATGACTGTCAAGTGCTCAGCCTTGAGTCGCACATTTATTACCACCCATCTCCAAGGCCTGCAGATGTAAGAAATGGAGGAAAGAATGCAGGAGCCAGCAGCTGGGGAGGAATACTATACACGCTGGCTGCTGGACACAGCATGGCTGTTGCACTCAGGAGCTCAACAGCAGGCAGCATGGTGACCTGCACAAAATCAAGCCAGTCAACACTGCAGCACGGATGAGGCAAGGCTCGCAAGTCCGTCCCCTCAGCCACCCACAGTTAATGGGAGGAGAGTCATCTGTCTGCAGGTCTGTGGCCACACACCCACCCATACATATCCACACGCTCATACAAGTAACCTTAAAGTTAATGTGCCACTAAAAAATAAAATGATATAAAATGAGGGGTATGTTTTGGAAAGAAAGGTTCTAGACGGAGTAGCGGGTAAGAGAGGAGAACTGGGGGATGATTCTGGCAAAAGCCATGTGAAGTCATCAAATAAATCAAAAAATTAGCAAAAATCCCCGTTTAAATATTCATAAAGTCCTACCAAATATGTGATAAACAAAACAATACATGTGATGAATTCCATCTTTCAATAAGCACACGACTGTGTGTGCGCCAGCACAGCCTTCTCGTGGTCCTCACGCCATCCAGCAGCAAGCTCTCTCAGCGCGGCCTCAAGGAAGGTAAGCAGCTATGCTAATGTCTGACGTTGGGAGGCCACAGGATCGTGTTAGACAGGTATAGTTGCATACTTTATGCACATATGTATTGTGCATACTGTGTATTTACATGCTTAAGAGAGTCATATCTGTGCAGACATGTCGGGAATAACTGAACGGCGATGACCTGGATGACAGAAAAGCACGGCTCTCGCTCCTGTTGTTTGTCTCTCCCAACTGAGCTGACGACTGCACACTAAAACTGGTTGTGAGCTCTGCTCAGGTGCTATTCCTGTTGTGGTCCACTTTCAAATTCTTAGCCATCTGCAGATAACTGTACTCAAAATAGATTGCAACTGAACACGTGTTGATGTCATACAATTTAACCTCTAGATACTGCAAGTCAAGTTCCTTTAAGACTTACCTTCGTCATACATTTCTTCTATTAAATAGGCCTCTGCTCGATCTTTCAGAGCATTGACATTGTCAGGTTCCATCTGTAAAACTTCAGAGCATATTCTAATGGCTTCCACAGGCTTCTCGTCCTAAAAGTCAACGTAAGAAAAGATGGGCTGGGTGCACTCAGTAGTGAAGCGTGTGTCTATCATGCACAGGCTCCTGAGCTCAATCCTCAGTATCAAAGAATCAATAAAAATAAACACTGTGGCCAGAGAGAGGGCTCAGTGAGTGTGAGCGCACAATGAATGGGCTCAGTGAGTGTGAGCACACAGTGAATGGGCTCAGTGAGTGTGAGCACACAGCTAATGGGCTCAGTGAGTGAGCACTCGGTGAGTGTGAGCACACAGTGAATGGGCTCGGTGAGTGTGAGCACACAGTGAATGGGATCAGTGTGTGTGAGCACACAATGAATGGGCTCAGCGAGTATGTGCACATCATGAATGAATAAAAAAGAATTTTGAGGAAGTTAAAATTGGCTGTTATCCATGTGAAGTGTTCACACGTCCCGGAACGAGTCAACTGTTACCTTAGAGAAGCAGTGGCAGATCCTTTCTTTGGAGCGGATTGTATACTCAGCAACACTGGGCTCTGTTTTCATGACAGATTCATATTTGCTGGTTGCATCTGTGTATCTATGAAATAAGCAACCCGGGAGTAACAATGAAATAGTTTCCAAAGCTGTAGGAACAACCCCTTCCTTTCAGGGTGTACTGCTTAGTAATACAGCCGAACTAGCACAACACCTGCCCTCAGATACAATGCCTCTAACCTGAGTCCAAGGCCACCTCTTCAGCCCAGAGACAGGCAAGGGTGCTTGTCAACAGAACTGAGGGCCCAAGGTCAATCCCTAAGACTTGCACGGTGGAGAGAGCCCATACGCTCATTCTTCAGGATATGTGCTTGCCTGCACGCACAAATAAATATAATAGAACTATTTAAAGCACGTGGCTAGGACATGCAGGGGGTGGAGAGTTAAAAGTTAAGTGGAGGGACTGCACAGCTGCGAGGAACTCGACATCCATCCTCAAGTGAAACCAGAGACGAAGCAGCTCTCTAAGGTCACTCATGCACCCGTAAGCCCAGTGAGCATGGCAGCTCACCACACTAACTCGAGTGTTCTGTCACCGGCAAATGCCTCTTCATGTCCCCCCAGAAAAGTTTACAAAAGGGATGTATGTGTGTGTTGGGGGCATAGAGAACCGCACTGGAGAGCAAAGCCAGTGTCTTGCATGTCAATCACAACCACTGAGCTGTAGCTCCATCTCTAAGGATTTACACACGGAAGTAGCATTATTCAATGGGTGATAGCTGAATAAATAAACTAGTGTGGAGAGTAATACCATGGAAATATTAACCAATAAATAGGAAATATTTAAACAACAAGCTGGATAAAACCCAGAGAACTTTGCTAAAGCGGAAAAGGCTAATCTCAAAAGTTTCCATTTTGTGTTTCCATTTCTTCGATACTCTTGAAATGACAAAACCATAGAAACAAAGAATATATTGGTGGTGGTTGGGATCTAGGGAAGGCTACAGACAGGAGTGTGGTGTAAAGGGACAGCACAGGAGGCTCGTATGTGATGCAAGACCCTGGAGGACACTGGGTAAAGCGTTGCCATGAGAACTACAAGGAGTCGGGAACACAGAGTCTACCTCACAAGTAAGCAGCACTGTCTGGAGAGTCTTCAAGTCTCCTGCCCCAGCCTACCAAACCCTACACCCCAATATCCACACAGACAACTCCTGTTTTAAGATAAGACCTTAAATACCTACCACCTCCCCAAGAGCTCCCCTTTTGCTCCTGGCCTCCACTGCTCTAGACTGGATTAAGGGCTCCTCTGCTCTGTCCACTCTGGAGCTCTGCTAAGACCTCTACACCCCAGCACTTCATACCGACTGTGGTGATTTTTGATCAGGATCTAACAAAGCTTGCCTGAAGATCTGAGAAGCAATGCTCTGACCAAAGGGGTTCCTGTGCTCAGACTGCACTGAGCGCCTGTCTCCTCTCCACCAGCCACCTTACTCTGTTCTCCACCTCCTACTGCGGAGATTAAAGGCGTGGGATCCAAATGCTGAAATCACCTCTGTGTGGGCTCTGTTTCTCTTTTAGACTGGATCAACTTTGTGTAGCCCAGGGTGACCTTGAACTAACAGGGATCCTCTGTCTGCCTTTGTCTCTTTAGTGTTGGGATTAAGGGTGTGTGCTACCACTGCCTGGCCTTTAGTGGCTTAGCTCTGCACTTCAATCTTCAGGCAAGCTTTAGTTTTTTATTTGTTTAATTTGTATTTTATTTCCTTTTTTTTATATCACCACAACTGACCTCCCATATTAAGCTATAAACCTTTTATAAAGGTTACACTACTAAAAGCTGTAGTCACATTTCTGTGCTCTCAGTACATCGCTCAGTACCTGGCACACAAAGGAAACACCCGAAACAGCACCGCGCTAGCGGGGACTGTGCAGTCGCTTCCACGGTGTCTGTCCGCGGCTGCTAAGGCCCAGTGCTAGCTAGACCTCGCCGGACACGTCAGGCTCTTACCTGCCGTCTTTTATCAGTTCTTCAGCTGACTCGATCAGCTTATTCAGTTTCTTCACCTGCTTATAGTGTGCAAAGCACCTTTTATGATCCTGGTCAAGTTTCAGACACTCACGGACTTCACTGCTCACATAGTTTAAAAAAAAAGAAATACTCCAAGTCAAAATCATCCTTAAATACTTTTCTGCATTAAGTAATCAACATTAACGTATTTTTGTAACAATGAAAACATGCTGACTTTTGCTATACACATTTACATATGACATCATATCATAAAAACAATAATTCAAATGGCATGAAGCTACACATTAAACTCTGTTTCGGTAGGTAAAACAGCAATGCCACTTTAGTAAGACTAATTCTTGAAAATAAGCTGTAGAATTTATATAATACATTAGTGATAACATAGTTTCTTTAAATGGGTATAGATATTTTAAAAAGTCCTTAGTATTTGTATTAACATATATGAAACTGTGAAAAGACCAGCTGTGGCTGTCGCAGGGGCTGACCTGAGGGAGAGCTCGTGGTCCCCGAGGTGGTAGTAGAGCGTGCTGATTCTGTAGAACGCTTCTGTGTTGTCATGCTTCAGTTTTGAAGCAGCCTTTAAGTCACTGATGGCTTTCCTAGGCTCTCCTTCCTTTATAAAACATTCAGCTCGAAGTTCGCGTAATTCTGCATCCCAAACACAAACCTTGAGAAACAAAAGAACTAGACTTTAAGAAACATAAAGTATGTACATTGATGCTTGCATCCCACACATTCCATCCACATGTTCACAGACATAAATACCCTCAGTTGATGTGATTAAAGTCGGTACTTTATAGATGGTGTTTAAATTAAAATCCTGCTATAATTAAAAGTGCAAACAGAAGGTGATAACATCCTGAGGGTGCCTTAAATCCTGAGGGAGGAGAAAATACACAAAGCGAGTTTTTCTTCCCCAGATTATAGAATTTTTAAACTCTGAATATACAAAAACATAGCACTTGCACACTGAGTTCCAGCTTGAAATGCACAATGAAACCCTTTCTCAAAAACTGAAACCACAAAACACACACAACACCATGGCATTTACTAGTAGAGGGTTATTCCCACTGACACATTTGATGAGAATATTCAGATGTTTATTCAACAATTATAATTTCTATAAGAAAAGAAAGCCAAGGTTCCTTTTTGTAATTCTTGCTTGGTTTTGTTTTTCGAGACAGGATATCATGTATACTAAGCTGGTCTCCAACACCCTATTAGCGCAGGATGACTTTGAACTCTTGATCCTCCTCCTGCCCTACTTCCTGAGTATAGTGATTTCAGGTGTTACTGCCATACAAGGTGTCAAATACAAGGCTGCGTGAATGAATGCTGAGTAAAAGCTCTACCAACTGAACCCGAAACCTTAGTTCCCAATCAACAAAATACATAGTGCACTGATTACTAAGTTAAATGAAATTTTGGAAAATACTAGATCCTTGCTTCCTTGATATTAAATCCTCATTTAAAAAAAAAATGGAAGACTTCACCATTCCTATTTTATGAAGTCTATCACACTCATTAAACACAGTTGATTCTTCTAAACAGATACCCCAAGTTCACAAAGAGGGCCTGTACGTTATGTTTTTCTCAGAGTCTCTAACACTGTGTCAATAATGTTATTTATATATATATATATACATATATATATTAAATAATCATGTGAGATATATATATATATATAAAATACTAACGAGCTAGGCCCAAATGGGCAGTCTAGCAGTAAGAAAGTAAAAATTATTTTTTTTCCTTTAATAAAGTTTCAATAAAACAATTTAGTACAGCAAGATTACATGATTTCCTCTATATAATTATTGAATATGAGCCAGCAAGATGTTTTAGTAGGTGAAGATGTTTGCATACAAACCTAGTGATTAAGCCACAGAACCCACATACAGGAGGGAGAACTGACTCCACAGAATTAGTATATGACCTCTGCAGGTGCATCACAGCACACACATCACACAACTGCATCGCAGCACACACAATCACAACTGCATCACAGCACACACACACATCACACAACTGCATCACAGCACACACAATCACAACTGCATCACAGCACACACATCACACAACTGCATCACAGCACACACATCACACAACTGCATCACAGCACACACAATCACAACTGCATCACAGCACACACATCACATCACACAACTGCATCACAGCACACACAATCACACAACTGCATCACAGCACACACACACATCACACAACTGCATCACAGCACACACACACAATCACACAACTGCACCACAGCACACACATCACACAACTGCATCACACACACACCATCACACAACTGCATCACACACACACCATCACACAACTGCATCACACACACACCATCACACAACTGCATCACAGCACACACACCATCAGACAAGTGTATCACAGCACACACAGCCACACACACCATCATACACACACACTCATAATTCTTAAATTATCAAATGAATGCCTATTTTCCATAAATCATATATTTCTTGCCAATATTAAACTGTAAGAATGGTAATTATGTTGATTACTTCCATTTAGACTTTCTTCTGAAATCACCTGCCATTAAATCCTCCTGGGGCAAGGAGATCCTAACCTTAATGCTTCCTATTGGAACCCTCTGTATCCTAGCACTTTCTCTTCTAGAAACCTCTCACTTTAAGTGTTTCTGTTTCTTTCAAACACCATCTTTCCTTTCTCTTTAAGTAATTCATCTCTTACCCATTGTCTAACATGGTGTGCTCCAAAATTTAAAAAAAAAGGGCGGGGGGGGGGGAACAAGGCAAGCAGTAGGTGAAAATACATGATTCTCACCCAGGGATAGTGGTGCACACCTTTAATCTCAGCACTTGGCAGGCAGAGTAAGGCAGATCTCAGTGAGTTCAAGGCCAGCCTGTTCCAGGTCAGCTAGAGCTACATATAAGACTCTGTGTTAAACAAGAATGTAATTCTCACTTCACAGCGTACCAACATGTACTAAAGACCTTCAATTGCAAATCTCCACGACCAGCCCAAGGACCTGCCTGAGTCCTACCGGAGTTTCTCCAGTACGCCTAACTCTAAGAGCAGTGCCGGGCTCCTGGGCTTCCAGACTCACCTCCAGGATCTTATCAAGGAAGGTTATAGCAGCGGCGTAGTCGGCGCTCTCGAAAGCCGCGAGCGCTTGGGAGCGTAAGCGCTGCATCTCATCGGATTTTACGAGCTGAGACTGGGCTTCCTTCTCTTCATTTTCACTGGGGCTAGATTTGAGCTACAAGCAAAACAACAAATAAAGTTTTCCTCTCTTAAATCCAGACACCGCCCAGGAGAGCCAGTCCTACCGCCCACAGTTCTGACTGAGGAAATACAGCTCGGGTTGTCCCACAGTTCTGACTGAGAAAATACAGCTCGGGTTGTCCCACAGTTCTGACTGAGGAAATACAGCTCGGGTTGTTCATTACACAGCAGCAGGCAGTGGACAGGAGTAACACGGAGAGAAGTTTCGCATTCCTCGGTGACAAAGTCATGAATATCTCCATACTGTTCTACGACTAGCTAGCTTAAACATTACCATGTACTGTGTTTGTGGAGGGCCTGCATGGCACAGTACAAATGCTGAAGGAGTCCATGCCCTTCCAGCATCTGGCTCCGGAGGCTGAGCGTGGTCAGGCTTGATAGTGTGTGGCTTTACCCACTGAGTCACCTCCTTAGCCTTTCACGGTTACGTTACAATAAAGCCTAAATGAGCAAGTTACTTCCCCAAATCCTGAATTCAATGCTTCTCTACATGCTGTGTGCATTTTCTCTGACGAGACAGTCACACATACCTGGGCATGGCAGGCATTATTAAAAGTCGAGTTCCTTCTGAGCACTGGGGACTGGACCCAGGCCTTACTTACGCTACCCTACTCCTAACCTTTGTGACTACGCTGACAGAAACATAAAATCACAGCGAGGGAACTGCGTGTAGCCAGGGATGGAATTCCTTCCTCCAAATGTGCCACCCTAGGTTCAGTCACCAGCTTTGGAAAAATATACACAATGAGGACAGGGTACAAAATATAATACATGCTTTCAGGAAAAAAATCTACTTCTCCATGAATTATACATCAGCCAACTTTAAAATGTGGATGTTCTCTATTAAGGTCAGTTACAGCAATTGAAGTATCTAAATTTGACCCATAATAAGATTATAATTTAGGGCTGGAGAGATGGCTCAGAGGTTAAGAGCACTGACTGCTCCTCTGGAGGTCCTGAGTTCAATTCCCAGCAACCACCACATGGTGGCTCACAACCATCTGTAATGGGATCTGGTGCCCTCTTCTGGCCTGCAGATGTACATGCAGGTAGAATACTATGTATATATAATAAATAAATCTTTTAAAAAAAGATTATAATTTAGTGGAGTCCCACATGTTTATTTGCATAGTCTGAATTTTTAGGTTATGCACACACAAAATAAAAGGTAAATGACATGCTGGGAGAAATTTAAACCATATTATCAGATAAGGGATAAATACTCAAGTTATATCGCTAACTTACAGAACTCAAAAACAAGAACACCCATAAGTAAACAGGTAAAAAAGTACTTGAAAATGAAGACATCGCAAGCAGAGAGAGAAAACCCAGTTAACACAGCAAGCAGAAAGTGGGGTGTCTGTTGTATACAGAAAAGGAACCCTGCATGCAGAAATGTATTTTTAGGAAACAGTTAAACATACAACTAACTACTATACGACCCAGTAACCCTCCCCCTGGGCTGTAAGGAGCTGAGATCGTGACTGCAAGGTCCAGGGCGGCGATTCACAGTAGGCAACACACAGAGTCAACTTGCACATCTACTGCTAGCTTGGCCCTGCGATGTCCCACTGTGATGTTCATTAGCATTTCCCAAAGTCTGAATCCTTTCCAACTGACATATATGTACTCGTCACTACTAATGGAGTTTATTAGATAAATTACCAAAGATTTATACTTGATTTTAAAATTAAATTGCAATTGACTGTTATTTATCAAATATCTAATTTTTAACCACAATCAAAATGCAGGTTTTCTTTATATACTGTTGGTAAGAAGGCAAATTAGTACAGCCACTGTGGAAAATGGTTTGAAGGTCTTCCAAGGCTAAAAATGACCTGAATATGATTCCACTATACTACCTGAATAGTATTTGAAGGACAAGAAGTCAACACACACAGATGCCTGCATGCCCATGTCTGCGGTGACATGCCCAGATAGTCACACAGACAGTCACATAAAAGATGAACAGGTAAAAAATAAATAGCATATATTCACGCCATTATATACCAATGGAGTATTACTCAATCACAAGGAAGGAGGCCATGTTATCTGCAGAAAAACGGGATGGAACTAGAGATTACACATTGCGGAGACTGGCTGGCCAGAGGATTCTAAGATCAGCCTCTCTCCACTCCCCAGCACTGAGAGTACAGTGCACGACATCATGGCCAGCTTTTACAGTGGTGCCCGGTCCTCGTACTTGAACAAGCTCTTCACCCATTTGAACATCTCCTCAGTCCCAAGCGTTCATTCTTTTTTTTTTTTTTTTTTTTTTTTTTTTAAGATTTATTTATTTATTATTATGAATACAATACTCTGCCTGCATGTGTACCTGCACCCCTGAAGAGGGCACCAGATCTCATTATAGATGGTTGTGAGCCACCATGTGGTTGCTGGGAATTGAACTCAGGACCTCTGGAAGAAGAGTCAGTCCTCTTAACCGCTGAGCCATCTCTCCAGCCCCCAAGCGTTCATTCTTGATGTAAAAAGAAACAAGCACATGCCACACAAATCTGCCTTTCTCTTGAATAAATGGTAAAATGATGTGAACAAAAAGTTGCTTTAAAATCAATTCCATGACTCATTGTTACTAGGTATTTGTTTGTATGCCTATTTCATATACACGTATAACCCAGGATCATGTGGCAAGCTTGCAGTGAATCACGAGTCCCGACTTCAAGGCCATGAAGCATGTTTCAGAGGACATTTCTAGATTCTCATGTAGGTTAAGTTAAAGTAAGCCTATAGCCAAATCAGGACTCACGTATCAACTGTGTGCATTTTATCTTCCAAATGTTGTAGCACGAATTCTAGTTGGTCTTAATTAACCAAAATCCAGAGTCAGATATAGGGGCTAAAGCTGAAGATCAGAGAAGCAGAGCAGTAAGCCACTAGAGAGACCGTATACCTCTACCAATGCTGAGACCAAAGGAGCGATCCTGTCCCTCAGACCGCCTAGACTGCACTGTGTCTCCAGCAAACCTCGGAGTGCACTGAGCTCTTGCCGCCTCCTCCTTCCCCTTCCCTCTTCCTCCTCCTCCCACTCCCCTCTCCTCCTCCTCCCCCTCCCCCCTCATACTCCTCTCTCTGCCCAGCCATATCCCTCCTGTCTCCATCTCCCCGGTGCTAGGATTAAAGACATAGGGTCCCATGTACTGGGATCACTGCTGTGTGAGCTCTTTTTCTCTTTTTAGACAGATTCAATCTCATATAGCCCAGGGTGGCCTTGAATCCTGGCGTTAAAGGTGTGTGCCACCACTCCCTGGCCTCTAGTGGCTTAGCTCTGCACTCTGATCTTCAGGCAAGCTTTGTTTGCTAAAACACAAATAAAATATCACTATACAGCGTTAATATGATTCTTTGCACCAGGCAGTGGTGGTGCACGCCTCTAATCCCAGCACTCGGGATGCAGAAGCAGGCGGATCTCTGGGAGTTCGAGGCCAGCCTGGTCTACAAGAGCTAGTTCCAGGACAGGCACCAAAGCCACAGAGAAACCTTGTCTCAAAAACAAAACAAAAACAAACAAACAAAAAGAACTGATTCCTGTGTATGTGTCTGTGTGTGTGTGTGTGTGTGTGTGTGTTAGCTATAAAACTAATATAAAGTAGCTTATTACAAAGGAAAATCAATTCTGCATGTCGCCCAGTAACCCCTTTGGGCCAGGCACTTACCACTTTCTTAAAATCCTCTTCCGCTTCATCGAGCTTTCCTTGTTTGAGCAGTAAGTGGCCTCTCTGTAACCTCGCCTGGGGAAGCAGAGGGGCTGTGTGAGTACTGTGGATGTCTAAATTTGCTTTTAAATAGAAAGGACAAAACTAAAAGTTATAATCAAGTTACTAATGTTTATTTCTTCAATGTTTGTTTGACAGCACTGAGACTAATTCCTATAGCTTCAGAATGTGTACAATTTTTATTAAAATATTTTTTTCTATAAAAATATGTTCTGTTCAACCCAAAGAAATCATAAGCAAAGGGTTTTTTCAGGGGGGGGGGGGGGGCTCTTTTACTTGTTTAAGATATAAGGTTTCTTTTGAGAATGATAAAGATGTCCTGGAACTAGACAATGGTACTTCGCTAAAAACTAAGAACTACTCAACTCTTCAACATGTGAATCTTATGGTACATGAATTATATACATATTTTGAAATGATGCTGGGTATCAAACACAGCAACCCATAAAGATGAATGGTACAGGGTTCTCCTTCAAAAGCAACATTCCAGGCCCTGTATATTAATTTTAAAAAATGCTTTTTGACATCATACTAACTCTTTCCACTAAAAGTTGCAGTAGGACTGTCAAAGCTCCAGAAATAGGTTTTCTTTTCGTTAGCCCTTCGACATAAATATTTATTGTAACCAGAACACTGACCGCCTTCAAGTCTGGTTGTCCTCTTCCAATACGTACGGTCCGAGCTCGTCAACTCACGCCTCTCTGAGGACGACCCAAACTTATCTATTACGTTTACAGAACATAAAATTTCCCTATTCCTCTATTAGATACATCGACACACAAAAAGGACAAGTAAGGCCATTTCGGCCAGCTGATAACTAACCACAATGCTAAGGGGGTTCCACAGCCTTCTGAGAGGCTGTGCTCCAATGTGTCAAGTCATGAAGTCAACAAAAATACAACAGTTGGAAATTCCACCTTAAAATAATAATACAGCAATATATCACATCAAACACGTACTACATAGTCAGTTAGCTCAAATCCTTTTAGGAATATCGAAAATTATAAATAATGGCGACAAAATTAATTAATTAATTATTCTGAACCGCCCACATATGTATTCCACTGATGAAAGCTCATACGTGAAATAGTTCAAGTGTTAACTATGTGATCCTCAGCAGGTGGTGTCATTTTGGGAACCAGCAAAAACTTTAGGAAGTGGGGCCTACCTAAAAGATGCAGGGTACAGGGGGTGCATCCTTGGGCTGGGGGCCATAGCCTATCCTGGCTAAAGCATATTCTTCTCTGCTTCCTGTTTGCCATGAACTAAGTGACTTCCTCTCCCATGTGCTCCACTGCTATGGCGGTCCCGTTTCATTACAGCCCCAATCAAGGAGCGTGCACTGCATCCTGAGGGCTCTGAAACCATGAGTTAAAACCAATCTCTCGTGTTTATCTTAGCTGTGCTGTTGCAGTGATCAAACTAAAAGAATGCCCGTACAGCCTATGACAGCCCTAAAATGACGTACCAGACGTCAGGAGAGCAGACTTTGCAGTAAGCGTCTCTACCTCCGAAGCCTATGCACTGACTCTGGGGAGAACCATACTAACATGCTTGGGATCCACAAAACACCCTTTAAATGGACCCCCTCCTTGTGCTCCCCCCTCACCCGTAAATGTCATTTCAGCACTGGGTCTCTCATGCGTGCCTACATTCCACCTCCACACAGACTTGTCTTTCTACACAGAGCTAATGCCGTCAGGCGTACCTGGTATATCCCGCTACTCTCCATACACACCTCTTTTGGTTTTCTTGAGACAGGACCCTCTACCTAGCCCTGACTGTCCTGGAACTATACTTGAACTCAGACATGCACATGCCTGTCTCCCACAGCCTCTGCCTATTATACGCTGGGTTAAGTAGCAAGCACACCCAGCATCCATACAGACTGTTAATTCCGAGAGCTTTGCTGTTACTGCTGTTGTTACTGGAATAAAATCTGGCTATAGTACTCAAGCAGACCTCAAGACCCCTGGGCTCGAGGGTTTTCTTGCCTTCACCTTCCCCTGTCTGGAACTATGAGGAGCCACTATGAGGAGCAAGTGTAGGAAGTCTGATCTCATTTGCCTCTCCACACGCAATGCCTATGGTGCCGATACTCCCTGCAGGAGACAGATGACCTCTTCTCGTTTCCCTTAACAAGTTCAGGTGCACTCACTGCAGTGAAGTCCGTCTTCAGTTCAACCACTCTAGTTAAGTCAGGCAGTGCTGCTTTGGATTTTCCCATCGCTAAGAAGACAGTAGCTCTCCGATAGTATGCTATATAGTTATCAGGGTCACCATCTGAAAATTAAAGTAATATTAGCTTTCTGTAATTCACCTGAGAAAATTACAGCTTACAATTTTATTAAATATGGCAAATAGGCATAGTAGTGTACAACTTTAATCTCAGCACTTGGGAGGCAGGGGAAGGCTGAGTTTAAAAACAGGCTCGTCAATACAGCAAATTCAAGTCAAGCCACGGCCATACAGACTCTCTGTGAAGACAATAAATATAAGAATAGCACAGCCGAGTGGCACTGTGCTTAGGTCAGTACAACACGTGGCAGTCCCCGAAGGGCGGCACACCAGAGAGAACACAGCTCCAGTCTTCCCCTCCGCGTGGCCCTATGCACCTCCTCTCTTTGGATATGTATCTGTACCCTCTGAAAGATCTTCGGTCGTAAACCAGAGAAGTGGCTTAGAGCCAGCTGTTCTAGCAAGCTAACTCCATGGGACCCTTGATTTATACTTGGTATATCTGCAGTTTCAGACTGGCATCTAAAGTGGGCAGCAGTTTTGCTCAAAACCTATGAGTTTTTAAGCTGCTACATGAAGCACAGTTTCTTAAAAAACAGCGACTATGGTAGGCTGGGAGGTTCAGCAAGTAAGCCACTGCCACACAGACACGGGGCCTGAGTTCACATGCCCAAGCCCATGAAGGCCTGTCACATGACCACACACTGTACTTTATTGAAAATAAACTACCTGACTTGTCAGGGCTGACTAAACCACTCTGCACAATCCAGGTGAGAAATGAATAAAAGGATACCTAAGAAAAGTTAATGTTAAAAGACCTAGGTTAAAACTTAGGCAGAAACTTCTTCGAAGGTGCTTTAAGCTGGGCAAGGCTGAAAACCACGTTTAATTCCAGCCTTCAGAGGCAGAGGCAGGAGCAGCTCTGGGAGCTCAAGGCCGTGTCGTGACTGAGTGAGCTCTAAGCTAACAAAGACTGAGATTCCATCTCAGAGAGAGAGAAGGAGAATGCGGCATTAGTCCTCAGGAGCCATGTATTCTATTATCTCTTTCGTAGACATCACAATGACAATTGATGTTACAGAAGGCTACAAGTCATCTGAAAGAAACATCACCAGGGGCAGCTAGAATCTGACCAACAATGAAGAGTCAATGAACTAGAAAATCTCAAGTCTGGAACAACCACCAAAGCAATGACTGTATTCATCACCTAGCCAAAGAAAAGAAGAGCACACTATGTGAGGTCTGCTTAAACAAAGTTTTCATAAGAATCTCGCTTTTCATTAGACGTTGATGAAGCATAATGGAGACTTTTATTATGAAGGTTCCCATGGGACACACTGAATTCCATCCCAGTCAACAGACTCGCTCCTGTTACTTCCCACTCCTGTGGTCTCTTTCCTCTCCCACAGCCCCTCTGCTACTTTCATGCCCTTCTGCCTCTGACGTTCTTTCCGCCACCTTCCTTACGCTCTGAGGGGCTGGATAAAAAGTTCCACTTAGAGCTGAGCCTTCAATGGTTCCTGACTCTCCACAAGGCTCTGGAATTACTACTGCCCACTGCAGAATGGAGTTTCTCAGAATGACAAATCTTGAGTTATTCTTAATACATAGATGGCTAAGCCTCAGTGAGCTGTTTTTCATAGATTTGCTTTTAAAGAGTGTGTATACACATGTGTGTTTGTGTGTGCAAGTGGTATGTGCCTGTGGAGGAGCAGGGCACGCCCTTCCACAGAGCCTTCCCTCCAGCCTACTCACACCTCTCCCGTTAGATGCACGTGCATTCATGTATTCTGTGTTTACTAATCTAATTCACCCAGAATCCTGAAAATATGCTTAATGGTTTATTTAACATGTAATAATGCTTTCAGTGTTATTCAAAATGGAAGCTCTGACTAACAATCCAAAGAGAGCAACTGAGTGGTTAGGGTATGATACCAACCTACTGCAGCATGAAACTGAGATAAAGCATCAGCTAGCTGTCCAGCTGCAAGTAACTTCTTTCCCAGTTCAAGATGTTTCTCTACATCTGCATTTACTCCACATTCAGCACCTAAAAAGGAAAACAGAATAATGAGTTAACTTCCCATGAAGCAACTGTAACCCTAATAAATAGTCAAAAATACCATTAATCTGCTTCAGCCATCTACTAAAATAAGAAAAGTCACAGAAACTGGAAATGACACAGTAAAGCACACTGTTTCATTTTATAGAATATAAAAAGCTCCCAAGGAATAAATCCAGCTGAAAGAATAAAAGAAAAATAGATAAGAGTACTGATGACGTTATTCTGAACAATTTAAGTACTGCTCAATTAAAGCTGGGACGCTGGCTCAGTTGATAAGATGCGTGCTATGTAAGCATGGATCTCCACAACCACAAAATGCCAGCAGGG
The DNA here is from genome assembly GCF_903992535.2 of Arvicola amphibius. Taxonomy (NCBI): domain Eukaryota; kingdom Metazoa; phylum Chordata; class Mammalia; order Rodentia; family Cricetidae; genus Arvicola; species Arvicola amphibius. The sequence goes on from NC_052059.1 coordinate 5,033,657, forward strand.
CACAGCAGCCCATGCACAAACAGGAGATCCTCAGTGCAAGATGGCCAGCTAGCACACCACACTGAAGACTCCAGATTCAGGGAGACTCAGCCTCGGGAAACAAAAACTGAAGAAGCATGGTTAAGGAAGAGACCAGATACTAACCCAGCTTCCACCTGCTCACACGTCCACGCACACACATGAACACAGACACACACCACATAGTCTCTTAAAGAACGCCTTTGCTAAGCTAGACCCTCATCTTAATGAAAATCAGTCTGCTACGGTATCCAAGGACACCAAGCAATGACAACACACCAGGCACTGGGTTAGTCACTGGGATAGTGAGCCCTGCTCTTTGAATCCTCTACGTACCCCAACATTACAGTGGGAGGAGACAGACATAACAAATAGTAGCTTGTATAATCAGGTAAAAACTACTGTGGAGTAAGTCAAGTGTCAACAGCGAGACAGACTAACAAATGGTCCAAGAGCATGCTTCCTTGAAAAGCCAACTTAGAGCAAAACTTAGAGGACGTAAGAAGCCCATCATGCAGGCAGGGAAAGGAGACTTTCCAAGTAGTAGCAGCTCACACAAAGACTTTAAGTTCATGGTACCCAGATACATTCCAGAAATGGCAAGGAGACCTGGATAACTGTAGCAGAGCCACAAAATAAAGCAGTATGAAACCAAAGACTAACAGCCTTGTTATGTCCTGCTTTGAATTTTACTCCGTGAAAACCAGAGGCATTTTAAGTCGAATGATATGTCTAAGTAGGCCAATTATGTATAAACTGTCTCTTTGCTCTGAACTCCTCCTTCAGCAGTTACCCTGACACAGTAATGGACCAGCGAGTTCAGGCACTCCTCCTTCACAGTGAAGTCAATGTTGTTTGCTACAAAGGAGCTAGGGAGAACTGTAGGAAGGACAGGTGCCTTATGGTTCTGTTTGCTAGTGTGCTCTTTTGTTTTTCTGGCTTTTGCTACCTACTAAAGAAAAGATGGTTACCAAGAAGCTACACTTGACTCTGTTCTTGTCTGTCTAGAATCTTTTTTTTTTAAAGTTTCCTCAGGCTTTATGTGGAAAATCTCACCAAAACGTTTGGGTGTTATTTGTAGAGGGAAGTTTCTGTCCCCCTGGTCCCGCAGCCGTTCAGTCCCAAAGAAACACAGAGGCCTATATTGATTACAAACGGTTTGGCCTACTAGCTCGGGCTTATTATTAACTAGCTCTTACAACTTAAATTAACCCATAATTCTTATTTATGTTTGGCCACATGACTTGGTACCTTTCCTCAATGAGACAGTCTCATCTTGCTTCCTCTGTACATTGCTGATGACTGACTCTGCCTTTCCTCTTCCCAGAATTCTCTTAGTCTTTTCACCTTACCTATACTTCCTGCCAGGCTATTGGACAATCAGCATTTTATTAAGCTAATAAAAGTGACAAATCTTTACAGTGTAGAGGAGCATTCTCCCACAGCAACCTCCCAACAAGGACACTGCAGTCACACTAACTTCACAACTCACAATTGTCCATACAGCCACACAGAAAGTATCGACACTGGAGTCTACATTGGAATCTACAACCAGCATGATTGCTTTCTGTTCTCCCACCAACTGCAGTCAACTCTGGCTTCAGTGTCTTCACCACTAGCAAACCTGAGCTGCAACCACAGCTTCACACAGTGTGAACCTGAGTTCCCAGGGAGTGAACACAGTGTGAACCCGAGTTCCCAGGGAGTGAACACAGTGTGAACCCGAGTTCTGAGGAGAGAGCCTCTTCCCCAGGGAGTGAACACAGTGTGAACCCGAGTTCTGAGGAGAGAGCCTCTTTCCCAGGGAGTGAACACAGTGTGAACCCGAGTTCTGAAGAGAGCACCTCTTCCGCAGGGAGTGAACACAGTGTGAACCCGAGTTCTGAGGAGAGAGCCTCTTCCCCAGGGAGTGAACACAGTGTGAACCCGAGTTCTGAGGAGAGAGCCTCTTCCCCAGGGAGTGAACACAGTGTGAACCCGAGTTCTGAGGAGAGAGCCTCTTCCCCAGGGAGTGAACACAGTGTGAACCCGAGTTCTGAGGAGAGAGCCTCTTCCCCAGGGAGTGAACACAGTGTGAACCCGAGTTCTGAGGAGAGAGCCTCTTCCCCAGGTAGTGAACACAGTGTGAACCCGAGTTCTGAGGAGAGAGCCTCTTCCCCAGGGAGTGAACACAGTGTGAACCCGAGTTCTGAGGAGAGAGCCTCTTCCCCAGGGAGTGAACACAGTGTGAACCCGAGTTCTGAGGAGAGAGCCTCTTCCCCAGGCAGCCTCTCTCACTGTTCTTCCCACACCTTTAGTCCCTGCCGCACCATATAAAAAGGAAAGACTCTACCTAGCTCCCCTTTACAAACTCTTTTGGTGTGGTGTGAAGACATATGCACGTATTTGTACCGTGTGTAGGGGTCAGGTCGACACCAAGTATCCTCCTCACTTACTCTCCACCTTATTTTTTAAAACAGCGTCTCTTACTGAACCTGAAGCCTGGTACCTGGCTAGTGTGCCAACCCCAGAGACCACCAGTCTGCGCCCCCGTGTGGAGATCGAGTGCACATCATCCTGCCCCAGAGACCACCAGTCTGCGCCCCCGTGTGGAGATCGAGTGCACATCATCCTGCTCTACCTTTCTTCTCACATCTGGTGCTAGGCACTAAACTCAGCTCCTCAGACTTCTACATCAAGCACTAGAGCAGCTGAGCCACGCCTACAGCGGCTCCTTTACAACCACTGTGTGCTTTGTTTCCGGAGCGGCCCAACTGTTACACTGGCCCTGGAAATGGTCCGGGACAAAGACCCACCAAAAGGTGCTCAGAGGTGTTTGCTCAAACCCCGACCCTGAGTGGAGCACTGAGCTACTTGCCAGGGGGAAGTGACATGCTAGTGGTCCAGTCAAGCCCTACAGCTGGTTCAGCTACCACTCTGGTCACTGTGACAGCGTACTGAGACCCTCTTAGACGGCCAAGTGTCTCCTATGCTTGGCCATAATTGCAGAAAGGGTGACTGGGACTGTGAAGTCAACCTGGGAGATTCCATAACTATATATATATATATATATATACACACATACATATATATACATATATATGTACGTACATATATGGCATATATATATATGTACATATATAAAGAGAGAGAGAGAATATAATTAGTCCATAACAATAATCACCTGCCCCTGCCTCAGTCACAACGCTGGTCTAGCTAAAATCAGCCAGAAAATTATAAGACTTGCAAATCTAAAAGTACAGTTAAATCCACTGTCCCATCAAGCCTCACCAGGTTTCTCCTGGCACAGATTAATAAATAACTGGACCCTAGTATTTGTAGTGGGAACACGGGTTTGAATGCAGTTAAAATTGATTCTTTTCAACTTTTTTGGGGGGGAGGGTGTCAAGACAGGGTTTCACTGTGTAGCCTTGGCTGTCCTGGAACTCACTCTGTAGACCAGGCTGGCCTCAAACTCACAGAGATCCGCCTGGGATCCGAGTGCTGGGATCAAAGGCGTGCACAACCACCACGCAGTTCTTCTCAACCTCTTACTTGAAACAGCTTCCCCTTCCTGTTCTAAGGAAGCTCTGTTTGCACTGTTTAAAAACAACAAAGCTTCCTCCCCTAGTTCTCTGGACATATATGCAAAAGTGCCAAAAGTACAGGGAATCTTCTCAATTTATGGCAACATAGCTACTTATATAGGTTCAATAACAATATTTCTTATAGGAATAGATCATCTGTAAGTGTTGGCTATATTCAGTAACAATGTGACTAGAGATCTGATTTGAAGGTGCTGCACACAGCTATAGCAGACACGATGACAAAGACAAGAAACCAAGGCAGACTTCATGTAGAGAACACAACCCGGGCTGGGAGGTGCAGAGGTGGCACATGGTAACTGAGGTGGCACTTCATATACACAGCTGCTGAACACATACATGAGTGAGGGATTTCATATTCCAGCAAGCCCAGAGAACCTTAATTAGTGGACTTTGGGAAATATTATTCAAATGCACTCTCTTCTTTGAACCAGGGATGGACTCCAGGTACTTCTGAGTACACCAACTCTGATAAAAACAAACAAAAAGGACCACAGCCAGACAGACTGGTAATGAGGAATTCTGAAACACAAAGAAGTTCATAAAATAATATTTTTCTTTTTTTGAGACATGGTTTCTCTGTGTAGCCTTGGCAATCCAGGAGGAACTCACTCTGTAGAACAGGCTGGTCTTGAACTCAGAGCTATCCTCCTGCCTCTGCCTGCCTCTGTCTGTTGAGTGCTACCACCGCCCAGCACATAGGGCCAGTTCTTAAATAATTTAGCCTAACACTAAGAACGAAAATAAAACAAAATTAGTAGCACAAATATTTTAAAAATTGTTTAAAATAAATATAATTAATAATCTTACAGATTCAAAAGGTTGCAAGATCTATTTAAATTGAGCTCTAGCAGCAAGGACACAATGGAGAACAAGAAATAAACAAGATGATTTCCTAAGTGCCAATCTGATGCTAGGAGACAAAATGCCCGAGGAGAGGAGTAATCACTACAGACAGTCAAAGAGGCTCCCTGGGTCAATAACGCTTGCGTTAAAACAAAAATAAGCAGGGCTGGAGAACAGTGCTGAATGATACCTGCCAAAATCATACCCAGGTCACAAGCCAGTGCAACCAGCCTGGCATGAGCAAGCCCAACTTCAAGGAAACTAGACGAGGTCACAGACAGCAGAAAAGGAGGGAAGGACAGCGAACATCTACAAGATAGATGGAAACGCAAGGGACAGAGCCAAGTTTAGGTCTTTATGTGAGTGATATGGAAACCCTAGAAAGGGCTTTAGCAAGAGACTGAAGGTCTAGCTGAAGTTTGTAAGACAGAGTGGAGTCAGCTATGAATCAGAACTGTGGTTCCATGAACTAAGAACAGTGTTAGATACACTATACAGATTGGCTTCATTTATGCTTTCAAAAGATAATCCATCTTGCTATACTGATCACTTTTTCCAGCAAAGTATATTCATATACTATTTATATTTTTAAAATCATCAAAGTAAACTAAGGAATATTTGTTTAAAATATTTTGTTTAAAATGGTGACTAATTGTGAATCTCTGATGAGATGGCTCACTTGAGAAGAAGGAACTAGCCACAAACCGGCTACCGAAGTTTGATCCCGGGCAAACAAACAACTGATTCCCAAAAGCTGTCCTCTGAAGGGATGATGGGGGATCCAGGGGAGGGAAGGGGTGATGGGAGGGATCCAGGGGAGGGGAGGGGTGATGGGGAGATCCAGGGGAGGGGAAGGGGTGATGGGGAGATCCAGGGGAGGGGAAGGGGTGATGGGGGGATCCAGGGGAAGGGAGGGGTGATGGGGAGATCCAGGGGAGGGGAAGGGGTGATGGGGGGATCCAGGGGAGGGAAGGGGTGATGGGGGGACCCAGGGGAGGGGAAGGGGTGATGGGAGGATCCAGGGGAGGGGAAGGGGTGATGGGGGGGATCCAGGGAAGGGAAAGAGTGATAGGGGGGATCCAGGGAAGGGAAAGGGTGATAGGGGGATCCAGGGAAGGGATGGGGTGATGGGGGTGAACCAGGGGAGGGGAAGGGGTAATGGGGGAATCCAGGGAAGGGAAGGGTTGATGGAGGATCTAGGGGAGGGGAAGGAGTGATAGGGGGTGATCCATGGCAGGGGAAGGGTTTATGGGGGATCCAGAGGAGCGAAGCGGTGATGGGGATCCATGGGAGGGGAAGGGGTGATGACAAGAGAGAGAACAACTGGCTCTGAATATTCCGAAATCCGCCTGTGGAAATTTATCCAATGTGGTGATATTACAATGGTTGGGAAGTAAGTTACTAGTCTGTGGCGTCAGACATGTACTGGTGCCTTTTTAAAGGGAACGAGCAGGGAACAAGCTGGTCCTTTTGCCATGTGAAGCCGCAGCACCCAGCCTGTCTTCGGTGTAAGGACCCAGAAGGTCCTTTTCACATGTAATCCCAACAGCAGAGAAGCTAAGACAGGACACTGACTTTGCATCCTGCCTGGGAAACACATCAAGTTCATGACCAACACAGGTTATCAGGTGACCTATAACTCCTCATATTGAAAACTACAATCAAGCTGAAATGCTCAGGCCAGTAAGCGGGGCGCTGTTGTCGAAAGAAGGGAAAGCAGTCCTCAACAAAGACGGGATCTAAGGGAACGAGGCAAGCGGGGTTTGCAGGCTGGCTCAGCGGGTAAGGCTTTACCACCAAGTGTGGGAGACTTGATCGCTGGAACCCACACCACCTGCAAGAAGAAGAGAACCAGCTCCTGCAAGTTTTCCTCTGGCCTCCACACGTGTGCCAGCACAGACCCAACTCTCTCCTCCCCGGTTCTGTTGTTAAGAATAAAGGGACTAAGAGAGGGGGAATTTAAACCGGACTTGGTTATTCATGGAAAAGGAATGAAAATGGTTCAGTCTTCAAGAGCAGACATAGTAAAGAATTATAAGAATATTAGCAGTATTGAGTGTGCAGCTGAGATTGAGACTGGGTGCCTACAATGAGACTAACAGCAAATTAACAAAGTTATTCTTCTCCATCTGCATTTAGCTCTTAGGTACAACAAGAAAGACAGTCAAGCTTGAATTTAATGGATTTTGGTATCTCCCAGGTAAGAAAAGCCCAAAACACAAGAGCAGAGAAATTTAAGAGTATTTGTAATCAAGTGTAACCACGTGGTTGCAGTGACGAACTATTGAGCTTGAAAAAAAATGGATAAAAGATATTAATACTTCCCAAATGGACGTCTTAAGTTCCCTCTTCTGTGAATTCTAAGGTAGCCCACTAATGTTATACCATATATATACACCTCATCACAGTGCCATAGAGCATACCCTTGCTGAAACAAGTCTTTTATATTCCAAAACTCCAAGCAACAAACTCAGATTTATCTATTTTTAAAAGAGCCAGTTTCTAAAAATACAGAAAGAAAAATAAACTATGGTTGAAATAAATGTTTCCGTTTTAAAGGGCAGGTGACTGGGTCTCCCTGGGGCATTTCTATGGAAACACAGTTAAGGTGCTGATGAATGAATCAAAAGAAGGCAGGTGTGAAGGGGCATGCTCAAAACCTCCCACCCCCACCCCGCACTCAGAAGGCAGAGGCGCCAGAATCACTACAGGCTGTGCCCATCCTGACCAGAGTCCATCTAGACTAGCCTGGGCTACAGAGTGAGGCTGTCAGACAAAACAAAACACAAAAACAAATAACACACACACATCAATCAACCAATCAATTAATTAAGAGATCATGATAGCAGAAACTAAACTTAACCACGATTAACTTCACATGGGAAAATCACAGCCACTTGCTCCAGGGCACCCCATCTCAGAACAGCCCTGTCCAGACCACATGGGAGCCACTGCTAACCAGGCAGCTCAGCAAGGCTAGCTGGTGAGCTGAACTCAGACACTCTAACTTCATATCTAGCCTGCTAAATAATTCAAAATAATCTTAGGGAGCTGACCATCTGATTATAGAAACTGCCTTAAAATCATTTTTAAAGTTCTCTTCATATTTAACTAGCATCACAGAGATCCTACAAAAGGTAAAATATACTCTTAATTTATCAGTTCAAGCAAAATGTATAACAACCTTTGCTTTGAATAGATTTTCAAGTCTTTCCCATGGTGGCCAAAATATATGGATTAATTAGCTTAATTCAGTGAATTTAAAAATGGGTTCCTGATATATGTCAAGAAAAGATAAAACTACGGCAACAAAAAAAATGTGTGTTTTTCATTCTGTGTTCACACTCAAGTCACTAAATAAGCCACTAACAACAAATTTAAATAATCTTATTTGTAATGTGAGAATGCTAAAGTGGATACTAACATATCTCTGTGTGTAAGAGACAGTATGTGCTCCGCACCTCATCCCTGGAGTTGGGAGTTACAATGGTTATAAGGATGGGCGCTGAAGTCCCACCACCCTCTGCAAGGGCGGCCAGCAAGCACTCTTAACCACTGAGACATCTCTCTAGTCCCTAAAATTTTTTTCTACTCAAAAGTTCTAGATTGATTTGAAGGCTCTGAGAAAGAGAACGCGGAGAGTCAGCTGTTCAGTTCGTGACATGTGCTTTCCTTCTGTAGATTATAACAGAAAAGCTTACTTTAAAAGGGTATTTTTAAATCAGAAAAAAAAAACAAAAATAATCAGGCTAATCACTAAGAATATTTCCTATAGTAAGACCCTGGGCTTCACACTCCCTGTCCTCTCTCCAAGCCTAAAGGAGAGCATGGCACCTGACCTATATGCCTCCCTCAAACCAGGCACAGCTAACTTATTCTAGAAAACGTAAGCTGATGATTTGCTACTTTAGGATCTAAAAAATAGCAGACCTCTAATTTAAGAGGCTCTCAAAATGTGGTCATCTGGGATCCTTGTAAAAATGCAATTTCCAGGTTCCATAAAGACAAAGTGTGCCTAGAACTCTTAACCGTCCCCCACATGACATTCTGATACACAGCTGGAGGACCACCTTTTGGGAGAGAGAGCATGTTTTCTTTCCTTTTTTTAAAGACAAAGTATCACACTGTAGCTCAGACTGGCCTATAACTCATGACAATCCTCCTGCCTCAGCCTCTTGAGTGCTGAGATCACAAGCAAGGGCTGGCACACCTGGGAAGAATCACTGTACTGAACCTGCCAGGAAATCACCTTTCTGTCACTTTCTATTGGTAACTTAAAATGCTTATTTTTCTTACCTGCCACAACTCTGAAATGACTGGAAACGAGGCTACCAATAATTTCCCTGTGTCCAGTTCATAATGAGATAAAATTTACTTTTAAAGACTTTATTTACCGTGTGTGTGTGTGTGTGTGTGTGTGTGTGTGTGTGTGTGCGTGCGTGTGTTTCTGAAGTTGGAATTATAACTGTGAGTAGCCTGATCAGGTGCTGGGAGCCAACTCCAGTATTCTGAAGACCAGCAAGCAATCTACCCACCGCTCCAGCCCAAGATAAACTGTCATTAGTTCTCAGAGTACCAGTTCCCCTGTGTAAACACTATCACATATCTGCAAGAAGAAGAGGGGCTTACAAAAAGGCTCTTCTCTCCCTCGCCCGCGAAAGCTCCTGAAAAGGCAACCCTCTGGCTTCCCCTGAGAGGTGCCATTAGTGATTTTTTTACAGAAATACCACAGTGAGAAATGAAGTGCTGAACGTCTTAAGAATCATAGAGAATAATAATTTGAAAGAGGTGACTGATCTACTACAAACTGCTGAAAAGGTAAAGCAAAGCAAAATAAGCACTTCTATATCTGAAAAAAATAGACACTAAACACAACATAAGCAACATTCTCTTAAGTATCCAAAATAAGTCATTAACGATAACTGAGCATGATTAACACAGATGGAAAGAATCAGAAAATTCCAGAGAATTAGACCTATATATTAAAGCGGCCCGGGCCTTCAAATTCCACTCCCCTCCCGCCTGAGGATGGTTCCAATGTCAATGACTGCTCTCAGTACTATTCACTAACTTGAGGTTCAAAGAACATACGGGCACCAGAAAGCCAAAACAAACAAAAACCCTACCTTTAATGGAGATGTAACAACAGAATAGTATGACTTTTTCACTAAGAAAGAACGCCACAGACACTTTCCTGAGGATTTCCCCATCAACTTGTCCCAAATCCAGTTCCTCAATCCCCACCCCCCATGGAACAGTCAACTGTTTACTTTCCTTGACAACTATCCCCTTCCCCTCCCCACTTTCGGGAATGAGTACAGGAGCAGTGGCCAGGACAGATAAGTCACTACAGCACAGTAACCAAGCTGGGAAGCACTGTTCAATGGGCATTCGGGACTTCAATGCCAAAGTCCTCCCGGCTTATACCCGAGGTGGGACAAGCCTCCTGTTTTGCTAGTATGCTGGGAGTAGCCAACATTCCAGTCTGGAGGCCAGGGTGATTTGTAAGAGCTCCTGGTCTTTTTAAGGAGATTCCCCCACCTCAACCTCTCGCCCCGAGAACTAGAAAAAGTAGCACAAGCAATTAAAAAAAAAAAAAAAAAAAGTTGAATGACGCCATGCTGGGAACTGCAAAACCAGCAAGCAACTTGGGAGCAGCCAGCCCAGCATGGACTTCTCCAGGCGGCAGCCTAAGTCGCGCACCCGACGCGGGGTGCTGACTCCTGGGACGAGCCGTCTCCGCGCTCAGTCCGACCTGCACCCGTCCCGTGCCGGCCGCCGTTATCCCTCCCCACGGGCGCCCCAGGCCGCCGTCCCAGCCTCACGGCCCGCCGGTCGCCCCGTCCTCCGCTCGAGCCCGGCCTCCGCAGGTTCCGCCCGCCCGCCCGGCGCCCAGCCCCGCGTCCCCCACTCCGAGCGCCGCTCCCGCCCGGCCAGGGCACCCGGAGCTCGGCCCGGGGCAGGGCGGGACTCACCTTCGTACTGCAGGTCCACCAGGACCAACAGGAACGGGAACACCGCGCCCAGCCGGCTGCCCAGAGAGCCGGGGGCCACCATGTCCAAGGGCGCCGAGGCCGAGCAGCAGGAAGGTGCGCGGCCCAGCAGCCCGCGCGGCGCACAGCCCGCAGCCAAGCGCCCGCCGTGCGTCCGCTCACTCGGTCCCTCGGCCGGGCCTCGGCGGCGGCTGGCGCCCAGCGGCGGAAATGGCGGGGGGCGGGGCCCGAAGACGCCACGCCCCCCGAGCGCCGCCACCGCCGCGGTCCAATCGCCTCCCTCCGGGTCGCGGGGCGCCCCGGCTCGCCTGGGTCGTGGTCGGCGCCCATTGGCTGCGGACGCCGACGCCCCGCCCCGTCCCCGATAGGGTAACGTGGAAGCACAAGACGAGGCGGCGTCCGGCGGTCGTGGAGCTGTCAGCGGGCTCCAAACCGTCAACCCGGAGCCGGGGAGGAAGCGGCCAGGGAGGCCGCATGCGCAGCCCGCCGGAACGCTGGGGGCCCGCCTCGCGGCGGGGTTGGCGGAGCGACGCCGGGGGTGTCCCGGGTCCGCCCGGGTGGGGGTGGGAGGGTAAGGTGCGGCCGCCGTCCCGCCGGCCAGGCCGCCACGGTCCAGGAAGTCCGGGACGTCGCCGAGAAGCTGAAGGGGACGGGGAACGGGTACCGGGGAGGAAGTGAGCCTGAGAGCTGGCACGGGGGACCTCGGGTGCTGGTAGACGCCACAGTCTTATGCTAATGTCCCCCTCAGCAAGTAGCAACTCTCTTCAAGGCCCTGAGGGAATAAAGCTGGAAGCGACCTAGATGCCCGACCTTGGGAAAAGGCTTGGGGACCAGAACTCTGGATTTGTTCCAGTGAAAGATGTTAAGAGCCCTTCCAGCAAGCCTCACAGTTGGTCTGGGCGTCACTCTTAAAGTCCCTTCCTAGCCTCTCCCATGGAGCTTTCAGAATCATCCTTTTTTGGTGGAGGTTGGCTAGCTGCAGGCTTCCAAGTTCCCAGGCTACAAGCTGCCCTAGGCCAATTATGTATTGGCGAGTCCTTGAAATGCTTCGCTGTAGAACCTGAGCCCATTTCTCCCTCAGTCTTCCCAAGAAGCAGCCTTGCAGTTGGAAGTAAACTTTTCACCCACGGGAGCCGCTCTTTGTGTGTCTTTACTGTGCCTGTTTCATTCAAAGAGAGGATAAGAGCTTGACCAAGATCGAGTTCAGATTATTCAGTTTAGTTTTGATCATGGCCGTTTCTTCTGTTTTTGATACCTTAGTGTTACTTTGTGCTTTAAGAATTATGGTGATTTTTTTATGAAAAAAAGAAATAAAAAGGAAGGGCATGACTGCCCCTAGCTATGGTGGAGGAGAAAGTTTATTGTAGATGAAGGGGAGCGCATAGAGGCAGACATCTGGGTGGGTTTAGAGTGAACGAGACCAGACTGAGCCATGTGAGGAGAGGGAAGAGAGGGGAACTGGGTACAGCAGCCAAGAGGGCAAAAGGTTAAAAGTGGGAGGGGAGGGAGCGGTAACCGGAATGTTACCTCTGGGGCACTTTCAGGGTAGAGGGCCTGATATGCCAAGCCACAGACAGTACCAGGTAGGGACTAAGCAATGCTGGGAGAACCAGGCTCTAAGTCCTCGCTGATATTTAAATAGGCACCTTAGTCATTTGTCCCAGGGTTTGGGACCTAACAGATTTGAAGATACACTGTAAAGGATGGAAAAAGGAAAGGTTGCTCCCTATCCCATTTCCAAAGAAACAGAATGTAAAAGAAACAGTTCATGGTTGGAAGCAATGAGCCCCCGGGGAGCTACGGGGAAGGGAGCGCTGAAAAGCACAAGGTTTAGATTCCAAACAGCTGTTATATGTTATCCTGATCTGTAAATTAAGCAGAATCCTGAACCCTCAAGAGTTGGAGGTTTTATGAAGCAGGTAAAAGCTCCTGGGACTAATGTTCTGCAAATGCTACTCTGTTCTAACAGGAGCAGAATCATACAGAAACTTTAAGGTTTTGTGGGGTTTGTTTGAGATGCACACAGATGATACAGATACACATATACCTCACAAGGTAAAGTAAAAAGGTGGGAGATGATTTTATGGTCCTCAAGTAAATGTACCACACAAATGAGGCATTTCTGACCAAGGGAACCAATAAAATTTTGATGTATTTTGAAGGGAACAAATGTGTATTATCCCTAGATGTCGCTTGTGAATCTGGCTTTAAGAAAAAAGAACTGAAAAAAGTCCTAATGAGACAAATTCTTTTTAGAACAATATGTGTGGGTTACAGACTAAGAATAGCAAGGGTCTTCAGTGCTGAGAGACTCTAAACATTCAACAGTCCTGTAGTAGCAGAACTACCATACACAAAGTATCCCTTGAAAAGGATCATTTTAAAAAGTGTCTATAGATTCTCTGTGGCTGTAACCTGCCAAGGAAGGAAGGGTGGGTTGGTTTCAGCTCAGAGTTGTAGAGGATCTCAGTGTGGTGTGGGACAATGGTCTGTATTCTGTCAATTATATTTTAAATAAACACTGTTTGGCCAGTAGCCAGGCAGGAAGTACAGGCAGGACAACCAGACAGGAAGTAGAGGTGGGTCAAGGAGAACAGGAAAATTCTGGGAAGAGGAAAGCCCATTCCTCTACAGTCCTGTCCCAGCCACAGAAGAAGCAAGATGTGACTGTCCCGCCATAAAAGGTACCAACCCACATGGCTAACACAGACAAGAATAATGGGCTAATATAGTTATAAGAGTTAATAAGAAGCCTGAGCTACTAGGTCAATCAGTTTATAACTAATGTGGACCTCTGTGTGAGTTCTTTGGGACTTAATGATTACAGGAACCGAGCAGGACAGAAAACTCAGTCAGCATCAGAGCATCACAGCAGGGAAAGTATGGCAGTTGCAGTCATGGGAGCCAATGGAATCCTGTCCTCGGTCCATGTTGAATCCGGGCAGAGACAGGAGCAGAGGCAAACTGAGCTTGTAGCCTACATTAGCCCGCTCAGCCCACAACCTACATTACCAGAGGCTCTACAACCACCCCAAACAGCACTGCTAGCAAGGGATGAGTGCTTAGAGCACTGTGACTGACATTTCGTGTTCAACTATCACCAAGTAACATGACTTTACACAGAAATAAGTACAGGCCCTTTGCTGTGGGATAATGGTCATGTATACTATAAAGATTTGTCACTCATATTGGTTTAATAAAATGCTGATTGGCCAGTAGCCAGGCAGGAAGTATAGGTGGGGCAACCAGACTAGGAAAATTTTGGGAAGAGGAAAGGCAGATGCAGTCACCAGCCAGATGCAGAGGAAGGAAGATGAGAATGCCTCACTGAGAAAAGGTATCAAGCCACACGATTAAACACGACAAGAATTATGGGTTAATGTAAGTTGTAAGACCTAGTTAGTAATAAGCCTGAGCAATAGGCCAAACCGTTTATAATTAATATAAGCCTCTGTGTGTTTCTTTGGGACTGAACGGCTGCAGGACTTGGCAGGACTACATTGCTTTAGGAGCTGGACAGAGGGAATAGAAAGTATAAAAACTTTGGAATGAGACAGTATGTTTTAAAGTTATTGGGTAACAATATAAAAAACTTGAATCATGGTAGGATAATCTAATGTGAGACGTGGATAGAATGCTCTTCTGCTTAAGAGTGAGGCCACACCCTGATCAGCCCATAGTAAGCTCAAGGGATGGGACGTGGAGGATGCAACCCATATGCGGAACTCACTGAACACCACAACGTATAAAAAAGTCATAATCTCCTCCCAGTATGCTGAGGAGGAGGGTGAGGCCAAGTGGAAGCTGCAGCTCACTGCATGGTCCTTGCTGCATCACAAGAATATCATGCCTACAGCTAGTATTGAAACAGAAAGTCAACACTCAGAATGCGCTCTCTAATTTTCTCCCTCAAAGACAAAAACTGTGTAACTGAACCGTGTTAAGTCAGGGACTACCTTGTCAGTCAATTAACTTTTAGGCTCTCAGAAGCAGTTTTAATCTTACCCTGTGGAAACAGGAAGCCACCAGAGGGTTTGAAGCAGAGAACTTATCTTATTGGACCGTTTGTTGACAAACATCTTAGAGGTCAGATGTAATCGGGAGATTATTATGCCAAGCTAAGATGAAAAGTGGAGATACCACAGAGATGGAGACAGAAGCAAGCTAAATTGTAGATTTCACCCCGGGCAAGATGGTAACAAGTAAGTTAGATGGGGATAAGGAACTTTGAACGAATCAGGAATGATGCCTACCATGGTTTAGGTAACTAGAGGTTATCATTGACTAGCATCTGGCTTAGGTAAGAGAAGACAAAATGAAAATTAAGAGTTACTTTTTAGCCATGTTATGCTAGAAATGCTTCTTAGACATCAGAGATATAAAACAGGTGGTTGAATGTCTGCATTTGGAGTCGAGAGAAGAAAATAGAGAAGAGGGGTCTTAAAATCAGGAGTGAATGAGATCACCTAAAGACAAGGTGTAAACAGAACTAAATAAAAATGGGGGCGGGAGACTACCTAGGCAACAAAGAAGGAAAACAAGGAGAGCGTGGTCCCACAAAATGTTAGATTAAAAGGTAGATCTGCAAAGAGGAGGAACAGAGTTGAAAGGCTGCCATGAGTAAGGGAAAGGGAGACCTAGGGAAACTGAGGATTGTTGACTGATAAAGGAGTCTCGGGAAGGGAGACAACACTAAGTAAGAGTGGTGGGACACAAAGCAAGAAGTGATAAATATGGCAAGCAGGCCTCTTCAAAGAATTATATCTAACACTGGCAAAATGTTGACAATCAGAAGCTTGAATCTTTCCATAATAAAATTGCTATGTAAAGAGTATGGCTTCAAAAGCAAACAGCAATGAGGCTATCTTGAGAGACAGAAAGTTAAGGAGAAAAAAAAGCTTTTTTGTGGTAGATTTTATAGCATATTTTACAATGGCTACTAGTGATGGAGGCTATAAAAATAACCCCACCCTAGCTCAGAATGGAGTGTGATTTATTTAGGAGTAGACTCACAGATCACATCCTTTGCATGAATAGGGAACGGGAACCAAATCCAGAAGCTGAGAGAGTGAGCAAGCACACAGGGTCGTGCTTTGCAATAGCATATTATAAGAGGCCACGCCCAAGTGAGCTGGTATGTTAAAGGCTACTGGCTGAAGGAGTTCCCACAGCACCTCCATCTTTTGCTTAAATAAAAAAAGTTCTAAGCCTAATACAAAACTATATGCAATAAGAACAAATATCAGGTATAAAGATTAGAATTACAACCAGCATAAACAGTATCAAGCAAGAAATATATGCTAAATTTTTCAATAATTATCCTATACTAAGGAGTCTAAGTCATATTTTAAATAGCTTAGTCAAGTCATGAGAAGAAAGTAACTACGACTAACTAGTCGTCAACCCCATTGAAGACCTGAGAAGGGAAATAATATTACTTGAGTAGGGCTGGAGAGATGGCTCAGAGGTTAAGAGCATGGGTTGTTCTTCCAGTGGACCTGAGTTCAATTCCCAGCAACCACATGGTAACTCACAAGATCTGTAATGAGATCTGGCACCTTCTTCTGACCTGAAGGCACACATGCAGACAGAACACTATACGTGGGTAAATAAATAAATCTTTAAGAAAAAATTACTAGAGTAGACAGGAAGTACAATCAATCAACTTCCAAAATGTGCAGTAAATGACAGAGACAACTGGCTCCCTGGGCAATGACCCAGTCTCATTTGCAACATTGAAGCAACCAACTCTGGATGAGGCCTAGAGTAACTGACAGACCATTTTCAGAGGCAAGAATATTTTCAGAACCATCTTGCCCAGTCTTGGCAACGTTTGGCAGTCTTTTTGTATCCTGCTTTTCCTGTCCAGACACCATGCATTCTGTCAGTGGTCGATGCATGGGCAGTTCCTTTCCCAAAGGCCAGTTTTACCAAGAAGAAAACCAGCTCCAAGTGGAGTGTCTTCAGTGCTCAACATTCTTTCAGGAGTAGATTGGTGCTGCCGGGAGCAATGTGTCTCATGTCAACAGAACCCTAAGTTATTTAAATGCCATATTCTAAAGATCTTTGTAGTGGCTGAAGATTACCTTTCTCTGTATCTCTAAGTATCTAAAGAAACTGATTCATCTTATAAGTATGACAAACATGGATGACGATAGACCTTTAATACTTAATACCTATATAGTTTAAAGACTAAGACTTCATAATAGAATATTAAACAATCTTTAAACTGTAAAGCAAATGGGGACAATGACCTCAAAATGTAAACAATATATAAGTATCTTGATCAGAGTTAGAAATGTATATTGCAATATGACAAATATATCCTAAAATTGTATCAATATACAAAATGTCTTAAGCAGAGGTAGAAACATCCATGCATACAATCTGACAAAATAACTTTGCCTAGGTGTACAAACAATTGTAATCAGAAATAGGAGTATCAATATAATTTGAATTTGTATCAATATATAAGAATCTATACCAATGTAAATTGCCTATAAATAATAGCTCACAAATATTCACTCTATTACTCACTATTATTATTCGTGTGAATAAGCTCACACTAATCTACCCATTATCCCATCCAATTTCCCTTTTTTTCCCAAAAAAGATCCCTGAGCCTACATAATTTCTACCCCAACTCCCAACCCTATACCAGTTGTAATCAACCCCAAATTGATGTCCCTAACCCTGAGGACAAACTTTATTAGGAGAGGGAACGTCTAGAAATACTTCCAGCTGTCATGGGGGCGATGTTCTATGGGATCCTATAAAAAGTAAAATGATGGTTAAGTTTCAAGATTACTGTCTGGTATAATTGCAAATAGTCTATAAGTACTCAGTAGGATTTTTCTGAAGTTCTTATTTGAAGTTCTGGCCAGAATGTTGTAAGAAGGTGCACCATTTTAACCAACCAAATTGGAATCCTTTTGAGCAGCTGGTACCCAAATCCGGTCTTAAAGTAGCACTATCAACATCATCTCTCTAATAGGGATTCTCAGCAATGGAGGATGAATATAACTTTCTTAAGGAGTTTATCCTTGGAGGGGCTCCTGATGACGGAAGTTAATGATTGTTGGGGAAGGGAGAGCCACATTCCTCAACGGTGTGGCCACAGGTAAGTTACCCTTGCTCAAGTAAATACATGTGCCTGGATGCTTATGCACCAAATACATGAAAGCAGAGGGAAAGACATGACGAAGAAAAGGGCTACCAAGACTGAAGGGGAATGAGAGACAGTAATTGGCTTAATATGATCAAAATATTTCATGTGCGTGTGTATAATTGTGAAAATATGTTTAAGTGGATTCTTGAGAAGCCAAAGAAGATATATATATATACATATATATGTGTGTGTATATATATATATATATATATATATACACACACACCCCAGAATTTAACTCTAGGGTTTCACATTCCATGGCTGTCCATTTAGTCCTAGCCAGAGCAACAACTCTGACCTGTATAGTCACTGCTTCGTCTTGTGTACTTGTACGTTCATTACACGTTATAAAAAAGGTAACAGCTGGGCATGGTGATGCACACCTTTAATCCCAGCACTCAGAAGGCAAAGGCAAGTGGATCTCTGTGAGTTTGAGGGCAGCCTGGTCTACAGAGTGAGTTCCAGAACAGTCAGGGCTACACAGAAAATATCTGTCTTAAACAAAACAAAACAACAAAATAAGAAAGAAAAAAGAAAAGAAAAGAAAAAGGCTAAAGGGAGGCAAAAATATATGCTGTAGCCACCAGAGGTCACTGGAGGCCAATTCTTCCTTTTGAATTCTCCCCCCCCCACACCCCATCCCAACCCCCCCCCCCCACTGTTGTTAAGCATTTCACCACCAAGCAGTAGTGGCACACACCTGCCTTAATCCCCACAACCTGGAGGCAGAGACAGGCAGATCTCTGTGAGTTAGAGGCCAGCCTGGTCTACAGCTGAGTCCAGGATAGCCAGCGGTACATAGTGGAATCGTCTCTACAAAAGAAAAGAGAAGAGAAGGAAAAGGAAGGGAAGGGAAAAGAAAAGAAAGAGAAGAAAAGAGAAAAAGATATTTCATGGACATGACCACAGGCCAACCTGATCTGGGGGATCCTTCCATTGAGGTTCCCTCTTCATAGCTGAAGCTAGGTTTATATGACGTTCACAGCTGAAGCTAATTATATCACTCCAATGAACGTTCTTGTCAGTATTGTGCCAGTGGGCACATCTCTCCTGATAGATCAGGGATGAAGCATGCGTGGTCTGGAGCGGGGAGAGACCGCGGACGCCTGTTCTCCCTCAGCCGCCTGAGCAGCAGTTTCCGGCACTATGAAAGGCAGCCACGGGGAGAATGTTTCCCGGCCAATTCAAGACGGATCTCTCACCACAAGGAAAGTATGTGGTGTCCTGAGCCAGAGTGCCTCACCACCTAGTTCAGGAAGCTGAAAGCAATGGCAATAACTGTACCGTCTTTGAAGGACTCTGGAATGCCGCGCGCCGCGCTCCCGTGTCTGCGTTCGGTGCGCTGGCACCCAGTTACCGAGCTTTGGGCAAGGGGCAGGAGGTTAAAATACACAGACACACACAGACAGAGAGATAGCAACACGGGTCATCCATGAATTCCCCAAGAATGCCCCCTTTATTGTGTTCAGGGGCAGATTATATAGAGATAGCCACGCCCCAGCCAAAGCCACCAGAAACCACTCTGCCCTCAGGAACTCCTGAAGGTCTCGTGCTCAGAGCAGCTGTAGGCACTCAGATCAGGGGATTACAAGAGATTCAGGATCTGGGGTCTCACTGCTCCCAACACTGGAACTTTCTTGACCTATAGCTTGTAGAGAGATGACCCATGCTTTGAACTGAGATGTTCCTTTAACCGCCCACGTCTTCTGAGGGCAGCACTCTCCACCCATGTAGTGAGACTCTGCTATAACTCTTTTTTTATACCACGTTTTTTGTTAGTTCAAAAGACATAGGTTTTCATAAGACTTCTTCACACATCCTCAGTTTTAGGGAACTCATCATTCCTCCCCACTTCCCCAGCATAATCTACCTTTAGCTCCTAGTATTTCCTTCTCCACGGTCTTTCATATCACGTCTGTTCTAGCTCCTCTTACTCCTCTTTTTATTTGAGTTAGTTCAATGTAGCACTTTCATGGACTCTTCCATTTGGTTAACCCTTCCTCTTACCCCTCAAGAAATTTCTCAGGTCTTATGTGGATGTAGGTGCCAGACATATGGGTGCCATATGTAGGTGGAATTTTTCTGTGTCCCAGAAGCTGCTCCCGAAGAACCACACAGAGACTTAATACTAATTATAAATGCTTGGCACAAAGCTTAAGCTTATTACTAACCAGCTTTTACAACTTAAATTAGCCCGTATCTCTTATCTACACACTATCCCATGGCAATAGCTTCTTTCAGCACAGCATATCCATCTCCTGCTCCTCTGCATCTGCTGAAGACTCCGGAGTCTCTGAACTCCTTCTTCATAGCATCCTCTTAGTCTGGCTCTCCTGCCCAATCTCTTTCTGCCCAGCTATAGGCCAGTCAGCTTTTTATTAACCAATGAAAATAATACGTCTTTATAGTATACAAAGATTGCTCCACAGCATGATAATTGTCATAAAACTACTGAATCATGTATTGCATATTTGCTTGCGTAATATTACATATTAAGTAATGATTTCATGATAAGATATATAAGTGGAATGTGTATATGTAGGAAATCTGTAGAAAACATGTTTTCGCAGAAAGATCATTTTGCTGCCAGTTATCAAACAGCTGGAACGTAACTTGGTATCAGCATACCTGTTACTTGTCGCCCTCTCTCAGTGAAACTTTAGCATGCAAATTTTTTCAGGAAATTGTAACTCTGCCTTAATGTTTTAAATACAAGATTGAAAATAGACACAAAACCACAAAACAGTTTAAAATATACATTCCATCCTGGAAGTAAAGAAGTAGAGTGTGCTGAAAACTCCAGTTTCTCATGCTACTACACTACTTTTCCCAGTGGAATGATTTTTGTCAAGTTCTTGGGAGCACAAAAGATTCATATTACAAATTAATGGTAATAACATGTAAACTAAAAGAACACAAGCATCAAGCTTAGCTAATAAAATGGATGCCTAAGAATAAGCATCCTTAGGGGAACAGTGGTGTGAGCAAACAGTTAAGGACGACATATACCTCTCATTTTTATTTTATGTACATTGATGTTCTGCCTGCATGTATGTCTGTGTGAGGTTGTCTGGTCCCCTGGAACTGGAATTACGGACAGTTATGAGCAGCCATGTAGATGCTGGGAATTGAACCCAGGTCCTCTGGAAGAGAATAGGTGCTTTTAACCACTGTGCCATTTCTCCAGCCCTGACTACATATACCTTTGATCCTTTGAATTTCTGCTCAAGGCTCAAATTCCTGTGAAAGACGATGGAAAGACCTGCCTTGTGTAATGCTCCTGATGGGCCTCATTGTGGGGGTTGTTAGTTACAAAAGGCTGCACTGGAAGGACCTATCCATGGTGCTGCAGTCAAGAAGAGCACACAGAATGAGAAGTGGCAGTCTTCCACATCCCCTACCCGAGCCCTGAAACCCTAGTACAGACAGCCAGGACCTAGTGTCGTCAGACACAAACACAAGCTACAATCAGAAAGCAGACATCTGAGTGGCAAGCAACATCCCCACGTGAGGAAGCAGCCAGGCAACTGTCTGCCATGTTCTCCGCCAGCCTATCTAAGAAGTCTTCCTCATACACTGTTAGAGCGCACACCTTAGAATGACTGGTGACCCTGCCACATTTAATCTATATAATCTTTACATTTCAAATGGACTTTTTTTTTGAGAGTCTCACTATGCAGCCCTGACTATCCTGGAACTCACTATGACAATGCTTCTCAACCGGTCATGTTCCCTTTGGGGGTGTCAAGTGACCCTTTCGGGGAGTCACCTAAGACAATGGGAAAACACAGAGATTTACTTTACAATTCATAACGGTAGCAAAATTGCAGTTATGAAGTAGCAATGAAATGATTTTATGGTTGGGGGTTGCCATAACATGAGGAACTGTCTTAAGGGGTTGCAGCGTTAGGAAGGCTGAGAACCAGGGCTCTAAAATTTAGTGACTGCTGAGTTCAAAACTCCAGTCATTTTAAAGACTTCTTACTCATCAGCTAATGCTAAGAAAGAAAATCTATTGTACTTGAATAATGTGTGCTTGTTCTGCTATAAGAATATTCAGTTCCTAAGAAAGATAAGCAAAACCAACACTGTAAAATGGATGTAGACTAGTCTGCCCTTGAACTCACAGAGATCCTCCTGCCTCTGCATCCTGAGTACTGGGATTAAAAGTGTGCACCACCATGCATAGCTAAAGTGAATTTCTTATATATAACATATAATGGATATTTCTTTTGTATACCAGTTATTCACGTTTTAATTCTCCTCTAATATATTTATTTAGACAATTAATTTTTAAAGATTCTTGATAGCTGTCCTGGCATTGTGTGACACAACTTTCCCTGAAAAGATGCAACACACAAGTCTGTCTACTCGACCCGGATTGTAATCTCACAACAGACAAAAGTATGGATAACACAAACAACCCAACTTGGTGAACCAATAAATTTTACGGAGATTACTTACAGAAGCAGAAATGACTCAGAAAGTTGTGTCACCAGGGCCCATGCTTGCATTTGTGACAGCTCACAAAGTTAGGAACCTGGAGCAAACGGCGCAGCTTGCAGGCAACTCATCAAATTAGAGAATGTCCTCTCCAAGTGACTGCTCTAAGCTTCTTCTGGGAAACTCTGTTGGTGTCTGCTTCTCTAGGGCTGCTGATCTGGTCTCAGAGTCTTCTTTGCAGCTCAGGTTCACTTAGATTGAAAGGGAAGGGACTCTCAGCTTTGATTGCTTACTTTGGCAGGAAGGAGTCTAATATGTCTGGTCAGTTTCAGAAACTTCTGCAGGATGGAATGTTTTGCTCTCAGAGGAAACTGTTACACAACCTGTTATTACTTTCTTGTTGCTGTGATAATTGCCTTAACCAAAAACAACTTGGGAAGGAAAGGGTTTAGTCCAAACACAGTCGTCATTATTGTGGGAAGCCAGGTTGGAGCATAATGAAGGAGCCTGGGGCATGCCCAGAAACTGAAACAGAGACCACCGTGGAGTGCTCCTTTCGGGCTTGCTCCTCAGGCTTGCTCAGCTTCCTTTTTTTCCGTTCAACTCAGTTTCACCTGCCCAAGAGTGGAACCACCCTCAGTATCAAACAGTATTATAGAAAATGCCCTCCAGACAAGCGTAAGGCCAATGGAGATAATTTTTTAACCGAGGTTCTGCCTTCCTAGGTAACTATAATTAATGTCAAGTTGATAAAAACTAATCAGCCCATTATGTTGTTATCTTCCACATTTGTAATCGCTCCAAATCCCTCAGATTGGATTAGTTTATTGTTTCTCAATTAACTGAAAGTCCACACATAGGATAGATTTCAGAAATACGATAAATAATCTGATCTTCTATCCCCCGTGTTAAAAGCCTAGTTCCTGCTGTCACTCTGCTCTGTGATCTTGTTAGTTTTATAATTCAGCGTTCATCAAGAATGAACATCATTCCCTTAGATAGGGCGTTTTATAGGAGGCACTATGAGAGCATACGGAGATTCCCTCCTCTCCCCTCGGAGATTCCCTCCTCTCCCCTCTGCAGGATCATGGTTCCAACTTCGGGCTAACGGAATAGTCACACTTCTCTTGACTCTTAGGCTCTTGAAAGTCTCTCTCTTTCATCTGCATATATCTGCAGTTAAAATGCATCTATTCTCAGAAGAAAATTCACACCGGCCCCCTCAGAGGAAGCAGCGAGCTGAAAGAGAGTAACTCTAAGGTAGAAGTGAATCTGGATCTTTTGGAAAAGCTAGCACCCTGGGCCAGCAACAGAGCTCCGCGTCGCGTCACGTGTCTGCAGAGGCAGCCGGATTGGAGGAGCGCATTTTAGCGCTGCGGTCTAGGCACGGACGGTCCCGCCCTGCTGCCAGAGGAGCCGGGTAGCGGAGAGAAGAAGCCACCAGAAGACCGTGAAGGGGAGGGGGCGGGAGGGGGGTGGGGCAGCCTTAGCCACCCACGGCCCGGAGCCTGGGAGGACGAGGAGCGACGCCAGGCTACCCGCCTCGTCACAACTTGCCCAGACAAGACACACTTTATCTTGCACCCTGGAAGAAGGAGCCGGCCTGCCTCTCCCTGCTCGGTTGCTCAGAGAGCCCCGCCTCTGCGCCAGAAGCAATCCCGGGATCTGGGTCCCCGGCGACGCCTCGTGGCTAGCAGCGCCCGGCTTTCGCCCAGGAGCGCGCAGCTGCGGTGAGTCGAGGTCTGGGATGCTCCAGGCGCCCGCCGGGCTTCCACAACACAGAGCATCTCTCATCTCTGCTGGCCAAGTCAGGCCTTCTTCCCGCCTCTGCCTGCTGAGATCCGCAACGCTGCGGATTCGCCGCGGCCCTCGGCCTCCAACCATCTTTTGCCTTCTTGGACTCGGCTTTTCGAACCTTTGTCTTTTCTGGTTCATGAGGCCTGACGCACAGCGCGGTGGGCCGAGAACAGTAGTCGCCGCTCGGGGCTGGGAACCCAGCCTGGGATGGGGAGCTGGGAGCGAGGTGGGGGTGGGGGACAGGAAAGTATGCCCCCTGCCTTCCTGTTCCGGCCATCTTGTGGTCGAGATTCAACCCAGGGGGCTAAGGATGGCTAACCGCAGATGCCCTGAGCTCCTGTGGTGACCGCCAAGAGGGTAGCTTGGGGCTGCTTTCATCCCTGTGGGATATGCACGGGGAGCGGGCGACCTTCTCCCGCGTTAAGCTAGAGATCTTTGGAACAGAACAAAGATCCATCCTTTTAACTGGCCAAAGCGGGAAAAAATTGGGAGGGATATGGGCCTGGAGCCATTATCTCCCCAACCAAGCACCTAACTCACTTAGCCGTTTTTTTTCTTTGTTTGGTTAGTTAATTTTGTTTTTGGCTTTTTAAATTTATTTTTTAATCCCAGCACATTCCGAATGTCCTTTCCTTTCCCTCGCTGCACTAGGTGCTGGAAACAGCGGGGAGCAACACACCTCTCTTATTCCTGCTGATCCCGCCAGCCCAGTGGATGGAGCCCAGAATCCACAAACCTGCCAGGTCGGTGTCCCAGAGCTTCAACAGCTGAGGAAACTGAGGGCCAGGGTAACAGATGTGTTGACCAACCAATCTTTTTTTTTTAAAAAAATATTTATTTATTATGTATACAATATTCCGTCTGTGTGGATGCCTGCAGGTCAGAAGAGGGCACCAGACCTCACTACAGATGGTTGTGAGCCACCATGTGGTTGCTGGCAATTGAACTCAGGACCTTTGGAAGAGCAGGCAATGCTCTTAACCGCTGAGCCATCTCTCCAGCCCTGACCAACCAATCTTTAAAGTTTATGTGCTTTCGGCTTTTATGCTAGGCTCCGGTAAAATCTGGTTTTTGTACAGCCCCAGAATCTTGTGAATATATATAAAGTGTATGTTTCATTTCCTGGACACTTTGCTGTGGGTTTACATATACGGAAAATGTTCAAAATAGTTGGTTACAGCTTATCTTCGAGTTAGTTATTGTGAATTGTATTTCCCTTTCTTCTGTTCGTGTATTTGGTTGTTAGGAAAGAAAAAAAAATTCCTGATGGTTGGTCCAAGCAGGGCCTCCCTGGTGGATTGAGGAGGGATGCCTGGCTTTTCCTCAGCGCCTTGATCTCCGCGGTAACCACTGGCAGCCAGAAGACCCCCACCATGAGAGGCCTGGGGTCTGCAGGTCACTGCTAGAACTGTTCAAAGAAATGCAGCACCGGCACAAGTTTGTAAGGTAAATCCTGGAGCCCGGTTACCTTGGTAGAACGCTGACGGTTGACGTTCCCATCCCTCTTTTTAACCTCAACATTTTGAGAAATGCTTTTGGGATGACAAACTATTGCATACATTGGGCTAGTTTTTTGGTTTGTATTTTAACAAGATGTCAAAGTTAAGCTGCCAATCCACAGAGGAGAACAATCCCTCTAAAAAAGTATGTTGAAAGCAAGACAAATTTTAAAAGGCTGATAAGCTTAATTCTATTGTGGTGTAATATAAAAAAGACACTCTTAATTTTAAATGTACAATTCCGTTAATGTTGGCAAACGTATACATCCAGATAACACCATAGTCAACATGCAGAATGTCCTATCCCAAATTTCCCTCCCACCCTTATGCTCTCAATAACTGTTGCTACACACTTCCCAAATGTGTGGAAAAGGGGTGTGTGTGTGTGTGTGTGTGTGTGTGTATTTTAGATCTCAAAACCTAACGCTAGCATAGGGATGGAGAGCTAGAAGACCACAGTTAGGAGTTCAAGATTCACGCTTGTTTGGGAGGCTTTCTGGGTCCTGTCTTTTGAGACCGGAGAGGGTGGTTTCAGGGGAGGTGGCTGCAGACAGATGCTTGCTCCCGGTAGATGAGGAGTGTGGTTCTCCGTCTGGTCCAAGAGGTCTCTTGTCCTTCTGATCCCGCAGGTCCCTGAGCGCATGCTGATCGCGCGTGGGCGGATACGCCCAGTGCTCCAGGTCGGGGCTGGGCGCTGCCATAGCAACGTCCTGGACGCCCAGATCTTAGGCTGCCGCCGCCGCCGCAGCGGGGGTCTGGGCCTTCAGCGGGCTCACGAGGGGAGTGGCGGCGGCGGCCCCTAGGCGGCCCGGGCCCGGTAGAGTACACTACCCGGTCCCTGCAGCGCAAGCTTAGGCGGCGGACCGGCTTGCAAGCATGGTAAGATGCGCGAGGCCAGAGGTGCCTGTCCGGGATGCAGGGCGGGGACGGTGGGGTTCGCTGGGACTCTCGAAGCTCTCCTGCCTCCCGCCGCGCTATCTCTTCCTCCACAGCCCTTCCAGAAGCACGTCTATTACCCTCTGGCCAACAGCCCCGAGGGGCCCGACGCCTCTGCTGCAGGCGCGGCCCCCATGGCCTTTGTCCCCCCCAGAGCGGCCTCGGGCCCCCTGCCCTTCTTCCAGTTTCGGCCGCGACTGGAGAGCGTGGACTGGAGGCGGCTGAGCGCCATCGACGTGGACAAGGTGGCCGGCGCTGTGGACGTCCTGACGCTGCAGGAGAACATCATGAATATCACCTTCTGCAAGCTGGAGGACGAGAAGTGCCCACACTGCCAGTCAGGGGTAGACCCAGTGCTGCTGAAGCTGATCCGCCTGGCGCAGCTCACCATTGAATACCTAATGCATTCGCAGGAGTTCCTCACCTCGCAGCTAAACCTGGTGGAGGAGAGGCTGCGCCTGAGCCTGATCGACTATGAGCAGAGTAAGCAGCTGCTCACCAAGCAGGCTGGCGAGATCAAACTACTTAAGGACGAGTGTAAACGGAGGAAGAAGATGTTGTCCACACAGCAGCTCATGATAGAGGCCAAAGCCAGCTATTACCAGGTAGGAGGCTGCGCGGAACCAGTTCACTTTAGGAACCCTGACTTCTCCATTCTTCCCAGAGATTTGTTCTTCAGAGAAAACAGATCTAGGCAAAAACACTCATTTTAATCAACAGAGAAAATGTTTCATTACCTTCTATAGCCACCAAGGAATTGATAATCAAGTATCTACTATTGCCTGCATGACTTAGGATATTGTCCAAATACAGGTTGTTGAACCTGTTTCCTCCTTTACACTAGATGTGAAAAAATCAGTTGTGTACAAATTGCTATTGAGGTTGACCCCCAAAGGATCTGGAATATGATTCAACTTTTTTTTTTTTTAAATTTAAAGTGTTTTCCAAATGACAGAGATGTCCCAAAGTAGAACCAACAACCTTAGTGGGGCCATCAGCCAGGCCCCTGCTACCTACATTTGCCACGCTTCTGTTTCTCCTCTATGCTTGTTTTATTCCTTCATAAGAGCTGTCTCCCAATGAGTTACAGACTCCTGAGGTTTTAGTGTGTGCAGCTACCAAGGGCAAGAATACTAAGATTAGCATGTAAAGAATTAAACACTTTTTAATCTAATCGCAATCGCTGTTCAAATTAGATGTTGAACTACTGCAATTTTGAAGTCAGGGTATGGGTTGAGTAACTCTCGCTTTGAACTGCTTAGAACCAGACATCTTTTGAAATTTGGAATATTTGTGTTTACCTAATGAGGTATCCTGGGGTTTCTGTGTATGTGCCTGTGTGGTTATGCGAGGGTGTCCAAGGAGGCCGGAAAGTGTCAAAGCTCTTGGAGCTGAAGTTACAGATGGCTTGTGAGCCACCTGATGTGGATGCTGAGATTCTCGCCTGGATCCTCTGCAAGAACAGTAAAGGCTCTCCAGTCCGCGAGACCCATACCTGAATAGATAATTAATTGATATTTTAAATACAGCGATGGGCGAGAGTTGGTTTTACGTAATATTTTGCTTTGCCTATGTTTTGAGTAAGACCCATCGCATGGAGCTGTGTGTGGAGTTATACTTGTGGGTAGATGGCTATTCTTTGACTGAGACCCATCGCATGGAGCTGTGTGTGGAGTTATACTTGTGGGTAGATGGCTATTCTTTGACTGAGACCCATCGCGTGGAGCTGTGTATGGAGTTATACTTGTGGGTAGATGGCTATGCTTTGGAGGATTTTGGATTTGGAGCTTTCAGGTTAGGGAGGTTCAATTTGTGCTTCATTGAAAGAAGGGCCAACTTTGATTTTTTTTAAAAAATGGTCAGCCTCTTGGTTGACAGAATTAATGTACTTTTAAATAGTTTCCCTCCGTCCATTTCCAGAGGAAATATTGTGTCCTTGTATTCTCCTTCACGTCTGTTGTGTACCGTGTACCTTTGAGAAGTCTTCACAAATGTATATATTTATAGGAGAGTGTTTGAAGGTTTCAGACACTCCAGACACATACACAAACACATCCACATATGTGTATGTACCTGTATTAGCTACTAGATCTGCCATGACAGATACCGTCAGTTAGGTGGCTTAAGTAACGGAAATTTACTTTCACGATATTTGGAAGCTGGAAATCCTACATCAAGGAGTTGCAGGGGTTAGCAGGGCTGGTTTCTGGTACGGTCTCCCATCCTACCATGAGCAAGTCAGTGGCAATAGGATGGAAGTCGACTTAATAGAAATATCAGTAGGGCTTCCAGACGTTAACAAAGGTGATGCTTCAGCTGTCAGAAGGTGTGTTCCCTGACTTGTTTTAGCTTGGGAAGGGTGTTCTTACCTTACCTTTGCCCTTTGGGTTGGTGTCTCTAGCCAGCTTCTTTATCTTTTAGGAGGAAGCTGCCAAGAGGCCGTGCTTCAGGCCCCCGGCTTTTGCTGCAGGTAGATGGAGAATCTCGCTGCAGACCCTTGACTGTGTCGCTTTCTTTCCAGTGCCACTTCTGTGACAAGGCCTTCATGAACCAAGCTTTCCTGCAAAGCCACATTCAGCGCCGCCACACCGCAGAGTCTCACCTTGGTAAGGCATGAACTCCATCAGAGTTACCTTCCTTCTGCTGCCTTGTTCCTTTCTCAGTGAGGCACCGTCCGGTGCATTTCTCAGTCCTTTTAAAACAAAGTCTCACAGGCTGTGCTCATCCAGTGAGTAAATGGTGAGCCCCCATGTGTAAGTTCTCAGTGCCCTGGCTGCCGAGGACACAGCCGTGAGCATGCTGGAGAAATCCCACTTTGAGTCTTGCCGGCCGGCAACTGGAGAGCTAAGGTGACACACACTGGAACCAGGGCGCTGGTTTCCGAGTGCCAGACCCAAAGAACGTGTCCAAGGCTGTGAAGGACAGAGACAGGGAGAATCATCCCAGGCGGTCTTTGGAGGGCTCTCTGAGGAGGCGATTTCTATCCAGAGAGCAGAGTCCTAAAGGAGTTGCGGTCTGGTGATATTTAGGGACTAGAGCATCCGAGGTTCATGGACCGCTGATGGTGAGCGCAGGAGGAGAGGCTGCACTGTGTGTCTAGAGAACAGGAATGGGGTGAGTGAGGCCATGGCAGGTGGGGAGGCTGGAGGCTTGGGGGGACTGGCCAGTGGGTTATGGGGATACAGTGGGAAGCCGCGGGATGACTCCTTCACAGGGAGAATGATGACAGAAAGCATCCTAGCTGCAGGTGAATCGCCCGCAGGGGCAATAGTGGCAGCTGGTAGAAGAGGGAGGAGGTGCCTAGCAGTCCACGGGAGAAGAGGAGGAAGCCGAGACTGGCATGGTTGCAGGGCAGAGGGAGAGAAGAACATGCTGGACACAGAGCCTACAGTTATGACTGGGGGTGGAAGCAAGAGATGAAGCCAGACCTACTCCTATTAGGTGAACGCTCTCTGCTAGAAGGTGAGGGGTGGGAAGACGTTTCAAAGAAGGTGGAGGCAGCAGAGTTTGTGTTGGCCACACATACATTTGCATCACACATGCAAGAGACACACAAGTCACACAGCGGATGCTTGCAGATGGGGACCCAGGGTAGACAGAGGGATCTGGAAGGACCCTGGAAGATGGGGTGGGGGTGGTGGTGGTGGGGAATGACGCTGGTTGAAACCATCTAGTTAGAGGTCAGAAGACCCAAGGCCTCTGCTAGATCTCCCAACATTGTTCCTCAAGAAAGGCGGGTAGACGGTCCCGTGAGGGTGACCTAGGGAGTGTGCTGTCTTGAACAGCAAGGGGAAATCTGTTCCTAGAAGGTGGCAGGGGTCCAACAGATCACTGTTCCTGAGGCAGAGTGGAATGCTGAGGGGAATTGACTGCTGCCACACAGTGGTTGGCCTTGGCATTGCAGGTCAGTCTGAGTGTGTGCTGGGAAGGGAAGCAGGAGACTCAAGATAGCACCTTGATTGAAACGTGGAGACAAGAGAACATTATCTTATATTGGCATTAATGTGTTTGGGTGCTGATGGGAAGTAGCTAGAAAGCAAAGGTAGAAATAGTTAGCAATAAAGATAGAAATGGGAAAGGGTCCTGTGGAGCGGGCTCTCCGGTTTATCAAGGACTCGGTCTTCCCACTGTTGAATGCTCTCAAAGCACGGAAGGTCCCCTCCTCCAGCAGGGCAGGCGTGCTTTCAATAGATGCCCTGGTTTCCTTCATTCGGGGCCAGTCTGTTTCTATTCCTGCCCGTGGTGCTTTGTAGTCGAAGCAAAACAGAAAGCAGAGATTTCCATTATAAACCACGGACTGCTGAGCAAGTAAGCAGTGTTATTGGACGCATGGGAATGTTGAACTCCTTTTAAGCGGCCTGCCGCTCTTCGGTGTGAACTGACCTCTCTCTCTGTTTCAGTATCTTCTTGTTTCTCATCTTTGAGGTTCTGACTTTCTGCTTTGGTTCCCATCCCTTTCATGTCTGCACCCACAGCACATGTAAACCCATTCAGTCATGTGTACATCCTCATGTAAGTACATGGACATCATAAGTACTCCTCCCTCATGCCTTGCTGCCTTGGACAACCTTTCAGTCCTTTGCTTTTGCCTTAGTTGACAGATGACTACCCAGGTCCGCATCTTGAGTCCCCAGCCTTATATGACCAATGACAGGGACCTTAGGACAGTTGGGAGGGAGCCCAAACGTTGTTGACGGTGTGGTACTTGCAGGCGAAGCCTTTGCTTCTCTGCTTTGAGTGGGTTGGACCTGTCTGAAGAGTCCAGAGTCCTAGCGACCAGGACTGCTCCCTGAACAGCGTTCACACGCTGTCCCTGTGAAGAGCTGCAGTGCAGTGAGTGGCTGACAGAAGTCACTAAAATTAATGAAATGTCTGGTCACACAAAGGGCTCCCGATAAGCACAGGACCGGGCTCATAGCATACAGTAGGTAATAGCGATCCGAGTGGGAGCATTTTCGTTTGTCTTATCCATGGAGCTGTGCCCTGTAAGGTTTTAGGTGAGTTCACAAGAAACTAGGTTTTCCAGATTCTAACAAGACTTTCTGTCGCCACAGAGTATGACACGAAGGCCCAGACCGACAGGCTCCAGAAGGAGGTCGACATGCTGAAGGAACAGCTGCAGCTCACCAGGTCTCAGCTGGAGTCTTCCCAGCACGCCCATGCAGTCCGGTTCTCTAAGGTAGGATGCGGAGTTCTCTACGGGAGATGATGCAATCACTAGAAGTTTAAAGATGTAAGGACATGGGGATGCTGGCTTTGGGGTGCGTGCGTGTGTGTGTGTGTGTGTATGTGTGTGTGTGTGTGTCTGTGTGTGTGTGTGTGTGTGTGCGTGTACATGTAGGCCAGGGCCCTTATTCCTTTGAGGTTTTTCACTGAACCTGGAGCAAGACTTGGATGCCCTCAAGCCTCAGCGGTCCTCCCGTCCCTCACGTCCACAGCGCAGGAGTTATTGCCTTATGTGTGGCCACCCTGGCTTCATGGGTGTGTGTTAGGGATTTGAACTCAGACCCTCATGCTTATGCAGCCAGCCCTGTTAACCACCAAGCCATATCGATCGTCAGTCTCCAAATGTGGTTTCTGGTTTTGTTTTGTTTTTTTTTTTTTTACTTACATGTATTTACTGAGAACGTATGTGAATGGGCATGTGGAAGTCAGAGGACAGATGCTGGACTTGGTTCTTTCCTTCCACCTTGTGAGTCTTGGGATCAAATTCAAGTTGTCAGGCTTGGCGCCAAGTACCCTTACTCCATGACCCATCTCGCCTACACCCCAGCTGTGTTTCCATTTGGAAGGGTCTTTGTGTATGAACCCTACTGTTTTAGGAAGTGTCTGCTGGTCTACTTCAGAGAAGACAGACTGAAAGATTTGGGATGAATCTACAGTTGGTTTTAGGATTTGCAGGTCTTTTTGATGCCAGAGCCTTTAATGACACATATGAAAATAATTCCAGGAATATGAAATGCAGAAGACGAAAGAAGATGACTTCCTGAAGTTATTTGAGAGATGGAAAGAGGAGGAGAAGGAGAAGTTGCTCGACGAAATGGAAAAGGTCAAGGAGATGTTCATGAAGGAATTTAAAGAACTAACTTCTAAGAATTCGGCATTAGAATACGTGAGTATTGATCATAGACCTTCTCATAGTATTGCTCGCTTTCAGACAGTGTTAGCATGACATCGTGGCAGAGGATCAGATATCTCACCCTGCCCGGTAGGCATGGCCCCTCCTACCAGGGAGCCTGCTAGGAGGCAGAGCGGGTGAACGGGATTGTTTTGTTATAGTGGGGGATCTGTACAGAACACTTGTGGATGCGTTTGTTCAGCTCCCAGAAGAACTTCATTCTTTCCTTACTTGGTTAGGTTTAAATAGCCTTCAACCACAAACCCTTATCCAGATTCTAGAATGTTCCAAGTAGTGGATGGAAAGGCCGACACAGATCACCAAAGTGTGTGTGTGTGTGTGTGTGTGTGTGTGTGTGTGTAGGGGGTGTTTGCCTAGCCCGGGCGCTCCTCACTCTGCACCTGTCCTATGAAGAGGATTCGGTCTCTACAGTAAGCAGGGTATGGCAGGGGGCTCTGCGCCAGGTGGGAACGGACATGTGTGATAGAATCACTTTCTGGGATCGGAACCTTCATCCTCAGGGCCTGTCCATCCAGTTCCTTTCGCTCTGAAACCTCCTAGAGCAAAGGGAGGGCGCTGAGGGCGGTCCTTGGGCTCCCTCTAGGGGCCGCACGTCTTAGAAACAAAACTAATGGCTACTGTGGAACAAAGCCAAATCCTTTCCCATTCCTTTCCTGCTCAGGGTCTTGTCCAACAGAAACACCACGTGACAGTTAGTCACGTTGTCTCCTCGGGCTTTCCTTCATCTGCTGCAGTGTTTCCATCTTACTATAGATGAACCCAGTGATTTACAGAAGCGCTGCTGGGGCTTTCTCCTGACTAATCTGAATTCCTGCGGGCAGGGGCTTGGCGATGTTGTGTCAGTCCCGCCGTCCCACATCCCCCACCTGTGGTCCTCACCATCTGTGGCTTTTTCACTTTGGCCTTGCCGGTAGTGTTGGTGGGAACTTGCTTCTGCACTGAAAAACTCCTTTGCATTTGATTGGTTGCCGTGATCACACAGAGGGTAGACTCCCACCCTTCCATTTTTTGATGGTAACTTTATTGCCTCTTGCTGTCTACACTGTTTTTTTTTTTCTTTTTATATTGTTAAATTTGAGAAAATTAAAAATCTAGTCCTAGTGAATTTATTACTATGGTCCCTTGGATGGACCCTTCCATTACATCCTTAGCTTCTTAGAAGTAGCTGTCACGGGGGCTATACCCCAGGAATCCTGCGCTCAAGAGACTGAGACGGGGTCAGCAAGAGTTCAAGGCCAGCTTGAGCAGCAAAGCCAGATCTGCCTCAAAACAAACAAACAGAAAGGGACTGGTATACCCAGTTCCTCTCACAAATGTAGTGTTCCTGTTAAAAATGTAAAGCCCCATTGTCAAAGGCCAGAAAGTTGGTTTGGGGCCAGAGAGGTGGCACAGCGAGTAAAGCATGTGCTGTCTAAGACTGCTGACCCAGCTTTTGGGGGATGGCTAACCCAAGCTCGGTCCCCCAAATACACATGAAGATAGAAAGAGAGAGCAG
Source organism: Arvicola amphibius (assembly GCF_903992535.2). Taxonomy (NCBI): domain Eukaryota; kingdom Metazoa; phylum Chordata; class Mammalia; order Rodentia; family Cricetidae; genus Arvicola; species Arvicola amphibius. The sequence goes on from NC_052059.1 coordinate 5,067,575, forward strand.
ACTCCACAGCTGTGCTCTGAGAGCCATGCCCACTGTGGCATGTCCTACCTCCCAAGAGTAAACCATTTTTTAATAATGAGTTCAGTTTTTCCTTTCTGTTTTTTTAATCCTGTATGCACTCTGATGGAAAGAAACATCAAAGATCAGAGAGAGGTAGAAACGAGAGGAAGCATGGGACAGACAGGAGAACTGTGTGGGAGCGTTTGTTTGGAAGGGCATTCGAGTTGAACGTGGCTTTGTGCTCGCGAGCTTTGTCACTGTCTCAGTTAGATAAATGTGTAGCGTGTCTACTGGTGACTCTTTCCCCCCCCATTTACAGCAATTGTTAGAAATACAGAAGTCCAATATGAAGTTCAAGTCCAACATCGGCTCCTTAAGAGACGCTCATGAGTGTAAAGAAGATCACCTCCCGAGTCCCCAGGATCTCCAGAACATGCTTCAGCTCCTGGACAGCCAGGTATGGTGCGGCTGGTGACCGCAGCTTCTGCTGGCATCTGCATGAGGTTATTGTGCAGTGTGTATACCGGCCGGTAGGAGGGCACTGGATCCCAAGGAACTAGAGTCGCAGGTAGTCTCGATCCAGAAAGGGACAGTGAGCTCAGGTCCCCTGCTAGTGCAGTCAGCACTTTTCACCGCTGAGCCAGGTCTCCACTGTCTTGGTTTTATTCCTTAGTGAGTTCATTCACACCAAATGTGTTTGTTTCGTTTATTTTTCCCTTGGATCTCAGCACATGCCTAACTCAGAATACGTGTTGATTCATAGGTGTGAATATAAAACAGCAGAAAATTTTCAGTTTTAACTATGAAAATGTCAGCCCGAACTTGTCCTTAGTCCACTCGCCTTGTTATTTAATGCCCTTCCTCTTTCAGGTGTAGATCTCACTTTTTAAAAACTGCATATTGAAGCTTCAAACTTATCCTTAGTTGACGTATAGCACTACACTGGCAAACTGATACCTTTTGTATATTTTATTCTCATTTGGAAGTCAGACTCCATAATCACTCTATAAAAGTTATTTTATCTCAGTGGTTTATGGAAAGCAATTAAAACTCAAAAAGGCTAAGGATCTAGGTAAGTGGTTCAGCCTGTGTGAGACCTCACATTCAATGTCCACTCTGTGTTGGGGGGGGTTATAACCTATGAATTCAATCATAATAATTTTAAAAGCCTTCGAGTCACTGAGCCTACTCACAGGGTAAAGGTTTTTGCCAACCAAGCTTGATGACCTAGGCTCAGCCCCCGGGACCCGCATGGGAAAGGAGTAAACCGACTCTCATAGGTTGTCTTTAGACCTTCACATGTGTGCAGTGTCAATGCTTGACCTTGCATGTACACACACAGATGCATACATGTATGCACAACAAATAAACATAATAAACTTTAAGAAAAGTAAACCTTTGAAATGTTTAAATGGTAAGAGCATTTTGAAATATGATTGCCGTTTCTTGTTCTGATGCTACTCCTTGTCTGCCTCCCTTCAGTGTACCTTCTCCATCACAGCTGGCTGTGCTTGTCAGCATGCTGTCTGCCTTTAACCTATTGGTGACACCACCTCCCTGTGTCCCCCGAGTCCCACATTCCCCGCCCCGCATACCCTTACAGAATTTTCAGCTAGCAATAAGGCCTTGTTTCCCACCGGACTTTAAAATTTGCAGTGATGATCTTCCCTCTGCCCCAGGGTCCTCTTTCTACAACAGTGGTTCTCACCCTGGGGGTTGCAAGCCCTTGGGTTGCAAATGACCCTTCCTCAGGGGCCACCTAAGACCATCAGCATACCAGACGTTTACATTATGATTCATAGCAGTATCAGAACTACAGTCATGAAGTAGCCATGGAGATAATTTTATGGTTGGGAGCCGCCACCACATGAGGAACTCTGTTAAAGGGTCGCAGCCACTGCTCTAGACCGAGACTATCCGTTCCCCACCATGGCCCTGCTGCCCTTCTTTGCTGGCTGGGACCTTTCTGCTCTTGAGATCTGTCTCACATTGATCCCCCGGGATCACCGGAACTCTACTTCACAAGCTTTTCCCGAGCCTCCTCTAGACAGTAGCATTTGTTTGATCAGAACTTAGTTTTAGTTACACGCATTCAACAGGAATTCTGGCATCACCGTGTCCACCCCTTGCCCATACAGAGCTGGAGGTGTCCTTTAAATCCTCCACGTTGCCAGTGGTTGCTCAGCCAGTTCCTGAGCATGAGTAGAAAGCTGGAAGACGGCCTACTCTGTTGACCTTTGCTTTCCACTGATATGCTGTCTCCCCTGAACTGACTTGCCTATCAGTTAGACCCAGAAACCTTAGTTCTTTGCCTCCCGCTCCGCAGTCATTGGAGAGGAAATGATCTCAATTGAGAAAATGCCTCATAAGATCCAGCTGTAGACAAACCTGTAGGAGTTTGTCTTAATTCGTGATCAATTGGCAGGGTGGGGTCCAGCCCGTGGTGGGTAGTACCGTCCCTGGGCAGGTAGTCCTGATTCTGTAAGAAAGCGGGCTGAGCAAGCCATTGGGGAGCAAGCCAGTAAGCAGCACTACTTCATGGCCTCTACATCAGCTGCTACAGATGAACCACTTTTTTCTCTCCTCCAGGCAAGCAAGTGGACAGATCGATTTCAAGTTCTCAGTGAGGATCACAGCAAGGAGAAGGGACAGGTAAGATCGAGAATCCAGGAGCCCCATCTGGTCAGCTCCCCTGTTCCGTCTCTCCAGGGCTGAGAATCCAGGAGCCCCATCTGGTCAGCTCCCCTGTCCCTGTCTCTCCTGCTGAGGATGGAATCAGGGCCTCAGGAATCATGGCCTAAGCGACACACATCACAAACATGCACACATTGGCCATTTTGAAAAGAATTTCTAATTAACTCAATAATGAAGGTAGTATTTTCCTACTTAATATTTCTGGAGAAATGTATTTTAAAAACCTAGAATTATTTATAACTTTAATACAAAATTAACCACTGCTACTCATTTGTAAGTTTCTCTTCAATTTTCTCTCTATATTATAAGTGCTACATGTCTTTTTGCAAACGATTTTCTTTGTCCTTTGAGACTCTCACACATATATCCAGTGTATTTTGACCTTACTCATCCCTGACTCCACCCCTAACTCATTCTGGTCGTGGACTTCACACCACTGTGTCCCCTCCTCCTCCCAATTCCATGTCTCCTTTCTACAGTCTGTTCCAAAAACAACCCACCGATTCCAGTTAGTGTTGCCCATGTGCACACAGTTCTAGCGCCACCCACTGGGCACATGCCACCTCCCAGGAGCCACGCCATTGATGAGAAGTGGCTCTGTCACTTCCAGCAGCCACTGGTTGCTGGTAGCTTCTCCGCTCCAGATGGGGCTTCATGAGCTTCTCCCCTGTCCACGCTGGATCGTTGACTGGCTTTATCTAGCATGGGCAATCACAGCCTCCCTGAGTTCCTGAGCAACCGCTTTGTCATCCCTAGATGACTCTGGAGCCTGTCCCCCTTTCTAAGTCCAGACTCAGAGAAACAGGTGCTTCCCTCTTCGTTTCTTCCTTTCTTTGCTTCTTTGCTTTTTCTCTTAAGCTCTGTGTCCTTCACCATGTGACCACTTGCAAATGGCGTAGTTTTCCCTTCTCCTTTTCCCCATCTTTTCCCTCCAGGCTGCTGCCAAAACTTGCAGCTCGCCTGACACATTGGTATTCTCTTAAATACTAATAAATGTGTCCTCAAGCTTCTGAGTATGCTTTTAAATTCTTTTATTAACAAGTCTAAACCCAAAGAGGACACCAATTTCCTGGGGAATACATCATGTCCAGCTGTTTTATAGATGGGGCCTCCCATCTCTGGCTCTTACATTCTCCTCCGCTCTCTCCTCTGAGCCTTGGGGAGTGTGCGGGTGGGTGGGGCAAATGTCCTGTTTATGAATGAACACCCCACAATCGCTCGTCCTCTTTGATGAGTTGTGAATCTTTGTATTAATCACGGTCCACTGCAAAGAGAAGCATCTCTAGTGAGGGTGGAGAGCCATGATAACCTACCTAAAGGTATAAAGAAAGTATGTAGAAGCATTTGATACCTACCGTTCCCTTGGCAAAACGCTAACAGCAAGTTTTCCAACCACAGTTTCCTGGCCTGCTTTCCAGTACCAAGCACAAGTTCCTTCTTGTGATCACAACGTCCATGCCACGATTGCCCAATGTGCTTCTCTAAGGGCTACGTTCCTTGAACTCTAAACCCCCACATATAGATAGATCCTTACAAAATGTGCATTTGCTCTTTCTAGATAATGGATGCTTTGTGCTTAAAAAATACTGTCCAGCGTCATTTTATTGGCTGTGTGATGATCTTAGGTGTTTCATGTGTTCATCATTTCTGTTATTGAATTGATATATCTGGGGTTTTTCATGTTTCTGAGCTGGAACATAAATAAAAGACTGTTAGCATTAACAGCCTATGAAAACAACACATTAATGTAAAAGTGATTCCCTGATTCCTGTTCACTGAGTATAGCAGAAAATTCATTGTTAAATGTTTCCACCAGGACAAAGTACCTAAAGTAGATGTATTAGAGAATATCTTAAGATAGGAAATCTTGTTTATTTTTTAAATAATATTATCTTTTGTGCCCTCTGTATTGCTAACAGAACTTTTCTGCACAGAGTATCTTGTTTCCTAAAATAATGTTTCTTCATGTAGTTAGTACTAAGTACTCCTTTCATACAGTACTAAGCAGAATATCATATTACTAAAGATTACATGGTCATGTATGTATGTGGGGGGGGGCACAGGTTGATATTGAGGATGTTTTCCCCAGTCACTCTCCCGTTTATTTCCTGAGGCAGGATCTCTTGCCGAGCCTGGAGCTTGATGATGTGGGGGGTTTGTCTGGTCCATTGGCTTGCTCCAGGGATTCAGGGTCACCACCTTCCAAGAACAGCAGCCTGCTCTGAACTCCGGTCCACATGCCAGTGTTCATGTACTTTATCCACTGATTTTTCTAGTCTCGTCCTGGTCTCTTTTTTTTGTTTGTTTGTTTGTTTGTTTGTTTTTTAAGACAGGGTTTCTCTGTGTAACAGCCCTAGTTGTCCCAGAACTCGCTCTGTAGACCAGGCTGGCCTCGAACTCACAGAGATCCGCCTGCCTCTGCCTCCCAAGGGCTGGGATTAAAGGCGTGCGCCACCACCGCCCAGCTCCTGCTCTTTTTGAAAAACATTGGGAAAGCCTCTCCATTTGTTCTTTTCACGGCTGCTTCCCTTCTCTGTCCGTTTTCTACTCGCTGTGGCAAACTATTGTAAATTCGGCCTTAAGTGATCCACATTAGTCATCTACACTTTCTGTGGGACAGGAGTCGGAGGCACGGATTGGCTGAGGCCACAGCTCATGAATCCACAAGCTGTACTCAGAACATTGCCTAAGCTGTGTTCTCCTTCAGAGCGCCTAAGGCAAGCCTGGGTTAGCTTCGGAAGCTGCACTGGTCCACTAAAGTCCCTACATGGTCATTGGCCCGTGGGAGTGTCACTCAAGCCCTCTGGGCGTGTCACTCATTGTTTTCTTCCTCCTCTGTGGGGAGGGCTGGGACTTCTGTTAAAGGTCTCAGGAGCAAGACCAAATGTCAGTTTCAGCCATGCCTGTGATCTTCCCTTTTGCTGCCTTCTGCTAGAAGCTCATCCCAGCGGTCCCCTCTAAACCTAAGGCTGGCTTGTGCACAGTCTGAGTGCAGTCTCCTGCCCAGCCGGGATATGCTGCTCCCTCAATTGCTTCAGCTATTTAGGAGCTACTCGCTTCTCTGTCTCACACCTTACCAGAGAGGTGAATTCAGTCCAATGCAGTCATCTCTGCCTGAGACCTATTATTCCACATGATTGGCGCCTGCTCTCTGGGACAATGCGCGCACTGTTTCTCTGGTCAGGGGAAGTTGCCTGTGCCAACTTGATATTGCTTTTCCTAGGCTCTTGGCAGTCTGTCTTCCTTTTAAATAACATTGGTAGGAGTTCAAAGGGAGTCACGGATAATCCGTGGTGTGACCTTTCTGACCCTGCCTGAGAGCCCAGGAGGTGTGTTCTGGTCACATGTGGTGACAGAGAAGGCTGGTGTTATGAGTGAGGCTAGAGAGGATAGCAGAGGGCTTGAAGTCCGCGTGTGCGCGCGCGCACACACACACACACACACACAGGCTTCGTGGGGTGGTGTCTGACCGTCTTGTCTGTCTAAGCTCTTCAAATCCCCCTCTCACCGTATTCTTGTTTTTACCTTTGTAACCCATTCTTTACTGTGGTGTCACACAATAATGTCACCTCCTAAGTTTTTCCTGGGGTCTCTTGCTTCTTGGGGGCCAGCCCTCCTCAATTTGGTGATCTGGTCCAAGGTCCTAAACCACTATCCAAAATCCTGAGCCATTTTACTAGAATTTCTTTCTGATTTCTAGCTATGCATTTCTCAGATGGCTTTTGGGGGAGATAGGGTCACGCCCTTTCAACCATCTAGAACTGTGGAGAGAGTTTGTTTTTGATTTGTCTTGAGACAGGGTCTCACTAAGTAACCCTGGCTGTTTTAAACTCAAAAGCAGATGAAGATGGCTTTGAAGTCACAGAAATCCGCCTGCCTCTTGCCTTCTGTGTGCTTGACACTTTCTCTCTTGACACTTGGTTCCTGGGGGATTCTTAAAATACACCAGCCTCTGAGGGGTTCTTTTCTGGCCTCCCACATACTTCAGCTCAGTGTTTCCACTTGCACTTTCGGGAACACAGAGAACTTCACAGGGATGACCTTGCCACACGTGGAGCCTTGACTCTGAAGCCAAATGTGGAAGTTCAAGGCCAGCTTTGCCCATCCCCTCTCTCTGAATTCGAGTCATGTATATTGTCCTCTAAGACCTGAGTTTCCACATTGTACTGTGAACCTAGATTGCATTTTTGTAGCATTATTGGAGTAAACTAGACCCGGGAATGTATAGCATCATAGTAAGTGTTGATTTAAAAATGTACAACCAGACAGAGGGACGATTCATTGGTCAAAAGCACGCACGGTTCTTCTGGAGGACCCAAGTTCAGTTTTCTTGTATCAGGTGGCTCACAATGCCTGATGCCCAGCTCTGGGCATTCCTAGCCTCTTTAGGTTCCTACACTCGTGCACACTCAGACACATATACGCATAGTTAAAAATAGATCTTTCAAAACTCCAAACAAGTGCATTAGAAAATGCCCATCTGGACCCTCAGATCCTCTCCTCAGACAAAGATGTTTCCCTCAGTGTGATCAGCCCCACCCTCTCTCTCCACATCAGGTGTTAGATGCACAGTGTCCTGAGTACCAGTGACCAAGCTGGGTTTTGTTTTTCTTTACCCCTTCTGTTCTGTCAACCACTGAAATGGCTTGAATTACCAGTGTATAATCTCCCCTGGCGTTAAGTTTCTATGCCAGTTTATGGGCGAGTGTGGCTAAATGCCTGGCAAATGCCACTTCAGGAAGGGCTTACTCTGGTCCACACTTGGAGGATGCAGCCTGCCACGCTGGGAGCGGATGGAGGCAGGAGCTTCAGGCAGCTGACTGCATTAGACCTGACTGTCGGGAACGGGAGGAGTGACTGTCACTGCTTGGGTTCCCTTCCACTTCCTACTCAGTTCGGGTCCCGGACAATGGCGTCCACATTCAAGGTGGGTCTTTCTGCTGCAGTAAACTCCGTTGGGAAAATCCTTCACATACAGGCTTAGAAGCTCATTTCCGTGGGAAATCTAAATCCCATTAAGCTGGCAGGATTGCCATCATATGGGCTGAGGGATTGGCTCTGCAGTTAAAGAGCTTGCCACGCAAATAAGAGGACAGGAGTTCAGGTCCCCAGAGCCTGCAAAAATGCTTAGCCGACGTGGCAGCACACCTGTAATTTCTGCCTCGGAAGGCCGTCGGGTTAGCCATGTCAGCCAGTTCAGGGGTGGGTTGAGAGACTCTGCCTGAGTAAGATAAGGAATGATGGAGGAAGACACCAGTATCAACCTTGGACCTCCTTGTGGACATGGGCACACGTGTGTGTATTCTCACATTCGTGGGCACCCACACACATACATACACAGAGACCACACACTTATACAAGTGAAAAGAAAAAGAGATTGACCATCATGGTCTCTAGTGATGAATCTATGCACATTTTACCTCTCTTTCTCTGACTCAGTTGTTTTTTTTGGGGGGGGAGCTGCTTGTTTCCTGGTCACCCAGCCTCCTGAAATAATCACACCGAAATCTGTATTAATTGAAATACTGTTTGCTCAGTAGCTTAAGTGTATTTCTAGATAGCTCACTCTTTCTTTCTTCCTTCCTTTAATCCTTCCTTTATTCCTTCCTTCCTTTATTCCTTCTTCCCTTTCTTTTCTTTTTTCTTTTTTTGTTTTCTGACTAGCTCTTATATCTTAAATTAACCCATCTCTATTAATCTGTGTATCGCCACATGGCTGTGGCTTACCAGCAAGGTTCCAGTGCATCTATCTTCTGCGGGCAGCTACATGGCTTCTCACTGACTCTGCCTACTCTCTCTATATATCTTTTCCAACTTGCCTATATTCTGTTAAGTCATTGGCCAGAAGCAGCTTCTGTATTAACCAGTGGCAATGAAACATATTCACAGCATCCAGAGGGGAATCTCACATCACTGACTCCTCTCTTCTCCCTCTATTCCTGAAGCTCCTACCTCTGTGGGCTGTGATTATGCTGACTGCTGATCCATGATTGCCCAGTTGAACTGGCATGTTGCCCAGTTGAGCTGGCATGTTGCATGTGGATATGAGGGCAGGGGACGGGGCTGTATGGAAAGTTCATCCTGGAAGTGAAACCAGGGTGCCAGGCCAGGGAAGACCCTTGTCCTTGGTCACCAAGCAGCTGTGCGTTAGTCCATGAGTCAAGTTGACTCAGCTGCCCACCTGATCAGCTTTTTCTGTCTCAGACCATAAACCCCAGGGAAGAGATGAAGCCTAGCACAGCCAGGGCTTTGACAGGCATTGACTGAAGATTTTCTGTATAACGTACAGAAACCGCATAAAGCCAGCAGAGGAGTCAAGACAAGCTCTTAAAATCTGCAACCGTACCTGCACCTTGCCAACAAATACCCTTCCCCGTTGTCGTTCCAGCTCCTTTCACACATAGAGAAGCTCCGAAGCTCCATGATGGAGGATCTCAGTGCAGATAATGTGTTCTACAAGAAGCGGGTAGAAGAGTTGGGTCAGAAGCTCAAGGAGCAGAATGAGCTGATCCTCAGTCAGAAGCAGCAGGTACGCCATGGGGAGTCTGTGCTGAGGTCCTTGGTCTCGGAACAGAGGGCTTTAGTTTACGCCATCTCGAAGATGATAGATGTGGACTATTTCCTCTGTGTGATTGTCCCCAAAGCTTCTTTAGACATGGAGATGCCTCAGACAGCACGTTTGAAGGCAGGTAACACGTCTGCCCATGATCACTTGGAGAAATAGCCAGATCTGATGTACTAAGTTCCTACAGCTCCTTCCTCTGTCAAGGAGCACAGGGTGGGGTGATTCAGTGGAAAGGTTAATTCAACACCAACCATGTCCAGCTTCGTTCAGTCCATCTCTCATTAAGAATATGAACTACTAGCAGACTGTTTTATCTTCCGCAGATTAGAGAATTTGCCAGTAAACCGTACAGCAGTGTTGGTGAGCTGAAAGGTAAGTGGACAGGATCCCCGAGATAAAGCCAAAGCGGCTTGCCTGACAGCTTTGGGTACAGAAAATCCGGGCCTGCTGATTTGTGTCTACTAAAGTAGCATTCTGCTTTGTATTTTTTATTTGGGATATATGTCCCCAATTTAATATTTGAGAGATCTGTTGCCATAACCCAAAAAGTTTGAAGGATTAAGAAAATCTAAACTCTCATTTAATATTAATTAATTAATTAATTCTCATTAATATAACTCCATAAGCAGTTACATGCATAGTTCTGCCTAGTGGTCATTTGCCTCTTTAAACATTTTTTTAAATTGTGTGTATGAGTGCTTTCGCCAGCATGTATGTATGTGCACCATGTGCGTGCAGGGCCAGTGTGGAAGCCAGAAGAGGGCATCAGATCCCCAGGAACTGGAGTGACAGACGGTTGCTGGGAACTAAACCCAGGTCCTCTGCAAGAAGAGCAAACACTCTTAACTGCTGAACCATCTTTCTTATACACAGATCTCAAACACGGGGCCCAGAAAGAGTTTGAGTCTCTGGCACTTACGTCTTTGTGAGTGTGTATTCAGTGTCTTCATCTCTAACTCTGGAAATGTAATAATAGCTACACTAAGTCTTTGATACATGGATTAAGTGGAATAACTCACTTGATGCACACCAGTAATACACCTGATGCTACAGCTATCAGGACTGATAATTAAACGCTACACTAACAGCGTTGACATTAAACGTTACAGCTATCAGGATTGACATTAAACGCTACAGCTATCAGAATTGACATTAAATGCTTAATTCTAAAATGCTGGAAAGACTTGCTGCATTCCCTCCCTGCAGAAGTTTGGGGTCACAGCTTGACGCCACGCAGAGAGGCAGCAGAATCGTGACCTACTGCAGCAGTAGCCTGGCCATCTCCTCTCACGGAGAATCAGAAGGGAAAGTAGAGCAAAAAGCTAGGCTTCTGCCCGGACATCCCAGGCTTGGCCCTGGCGTGGCTCAGATGGTTAAGGACACTACCTGGTTTGGTAATGGGACACACAAGCTGAGTTTCCTTCCATCTCTGTGTGGGATAAACGTTTGGCAAGAAAGAAGGGTTAATTCATGTTTTCCTTTATTAACATCTCTTAGGATAACAAGAGCTTGAGTGGTAAGAGGTATAAACCAATGCTTATTAAAATATAGACAGTTGACTGGAAGTCATCTCACAAATGAGCTTTGAAAGAACCCGTCTGAAGTGCATCCACAGAGTGAGATGCTCTATGCTGCAGAGATTCTTCAGTTGTTTTTCTGGTGGCAGAATTTAGGATAATTGGCTGCTAAAACTTGCTTCTGTCTTACAGCTTCCATTTTTAACTTTATATTTTTGTCATCTCAGGGAATCCTCCTCTAACCCGGCAAGCCCTGGACTCTAAGCCAGCTGGCCCTGCTGCAGCCAGTGAGTGTCTAAAATAGCTTTATGTTCATGTTTTCTTTTCTTACTTCATTTTTTAGAGACTTTTTTTTCTTGGAAACAATGTATTTGGCATTGGTGTGTGATCCATTTTGGTTCTGGCTTTGACTTAGCTCTGTAATCTAAGGCTGTAGATTTTGTAGATTTTGCTTTTATCACTTGGCAGTTTGACTTATGAAGGGATGACTCAACATTGTAGTACCACGCAAGTTCACATTTCGGGATTTCCTAAAGCACCCTGGGAAGAGCCTGGTTAGTGGCCAGTGCCATACCGACAGGACTGAGACTCGATGCTGAGGGTGTTAGCAGGTTCCCCTGTCCATCCTTAGGATGCCGAGGGTGTTAGCAGGTTCCCCTGTCCATCCTTAGGATGCTGAGGGTGTTAGCAGGTTCCCCTGTCCAGCCTTAGGATGCTGAGGGTGTTAGCAGGTTCCCCTGTCCATCCTTAGGATGCCAAGGGTGTTAGCAGGTTCTCCTGTCCATCCTTAGGATGCCAAGGGTGTTAGCAGGTTCCCCTATCCATCCTTAGGATGCCGAGGGTGTTAGCAGGTCCCCCTGTCCAGCCTTAGGATCAGCATGGACATCTGATCTGGGGCCCGGGTTTGTCAAGATGCAGAGGTAAAGCAGCAGGATCAAACCTGGGGACTGGGGAGAGGGCTGTGTCAGCAAATCTTGGCTATGTAAGCATAAGGACCTGAGATTGGTCCCCAACACTCAGGGACAACCGAGGATAAGCTGGGCACATGTCTATCATTCCAATACGAGGGGCAGAAACAGAAATCTCTGGGGCTTGTTAGCTAGCCATCTAGCCAAATCTACACGCTCTAGGTTCAGAGATCCTATCTTAAGAGATATAGTGGATGGCTGGCATGGAGGCACACATCTTTAATTCCAGCACTCGGGATGCAGAGGCAGACAGATCTCTGAGTTTAAGGCCAGCCTGGTCTACAGAGAAAGTTTCAGGACAGCCAGGGATACAAAGAGAAACCCTGTCCCAAAAACCAAACAAACAATAAGCTACAGCAATAGCTCAGAGGTTAAGAGCAGTCATAAGGGCTGGAACTCAGATCTGAGCACCCATGTAAGAAGCCAGGCATTCTGTAATTACCTGCAGTTTGAGCTCCGAAGGGTCAGTTGTCCTCGTCTGGCCTCTGCATGCAAGTGTGCATACCCTTGTCACACCCATTCCCAGACATTAATACACACAGACATAAATAAACGAAATATATCTGATAATTATAAAATAGAGATCAATCGAGGAAGAAGCCTGACTTTGATCTCCTTCCACAGGTGCCTAAATGCACAGGCACTCACAGACACACGTGCACACACACACACACACACACATGCATACACACACGTGCATACACACACATGCATACACACACATGCATACACACACGCGCATACACACACATGCATACACACACGCGCATACACACACGCGCATACACACATGCATACACACAGGTGCATACACATACACTCACACACACAGACATGTGTGTGCGCATACACACAAAGATGTGATGTTCTCGTACTTTTTGTCAATGATGGGCAGAGGAGGTCAGAGAGCAGGTGACATTTGTGAGGGACAGTCAGAGGTGCGGTATGCACAGGGCCTAGCGTGACTGACCAGGTTAGACCTAAGTCGTTTCGGTCAGCATGCTCTGTGGCTTCCAAGGCGCCCTGGGAGGTGATCAGTCCTAGGTCGCATCTTTCGGCTTTTTCAAGCTGGAGTAATATCTAGACCAGTTTTTTTTCTGTGTTTCCCCTGTAAAGGGATAGGCATTGAGAGAGTGACTCTTTGAAGCTACATGGTAAGATGCTCTTGTAAAACCACATAGCTATGGTATAAATTTGCAAAGCCAGCTGCAGACAGTCAAACAATGGATTGGCTGTGTTTCAGTAAAAGTTTACAGGAACATCAGCGAGCGCAGTCGTTCTCCCAGGCTGTAGTTTGCAGAGCCTTGCTTGATCTAGATCGCACAAGGTGCAAATGAGCCCACAAGTCCTGTTTTCTGATTTCCTAGTGATTTCTGGACAGTTATGAGTAGAATGCTTTTTCCAGTATTTATTGTAAAAATAATAAGTGTACAGAGGTAATAAGGTTATGACCAATATATCTAAGGTAGAGAAAGAAATAGTGAATTAATAGGTAAGTTGTTTAATGGGGAGGGAAAAAAATTTGTGTAATTGGACTCTCAAGATAGGAAGGACTCTGAATAGGAAAGGAATCATGAAACCTTGGGAAAGCAGCTGAAGGATTTACCTGTCAAGAGAAATTAAAAATAGCATTTAGTATTGATTGAGTCAGTTTTCTTCTGCCTAAAGCTGTTCCTAAATTAATAATTACTCCACGTCTAGCCTCATGCTTGGGATATTTTTCAGAACTCATTCTTCCTAAATGGCAACAACATAAATGCCCATCCTGTCGCAGACAGTCGGGGTCTAGTTACACACTGGAGTGTTGCCTGACCGTAGAAATGGTGCCGATCTTGACATGTTACATAGTGAAAACACGCTAACTGAAGGCAGCAAGAACACGGTGTGTGGTTCTATATGTGTGCAATAGTAACAGGCACACAAAGGAGGCTGAAGAGGTGGGGAGAGAGCGAGCCATAATAGCCAACATGTACCGGCATTTGGGAAGATTGATAAATGCGCTAAGATTAACTAGTGATTGTGGTCACACAGTCCTGTGAGCAACCTAAAAGGTACACATGCACTCACACACACGCACACACACACACACACACACACACACACACGAAGCTGTCTCTAAAGTCTGGGTGATAGAGTACTTCACTAGGATGCACAGGCTGTGGGTTTTATCCCAGGCACCTCAAAATAATAATTTTAAAAAAAATCTTTAAAAAAAATAAAAGAAGCCAAATGGATAGCATCTGTTGTTCGAGGCGTGTGCTTCCTGTGGGCTGCCTGTGTCTTTCGGAAGGTGTGTGGTCAGATACTGAAGCCGGAGGAGCAAGGCCAGTGAGCTTTTCCTCTTGTTCTGTTTCAGGGAATGCCTCCACCACACAGACTCTGGATGGTGCACCCAGCCTGACCATGGTACATGGTAGGTTTCAGCTGCAGTCTTGATGTTTCGGGTGCGGTTCTCAGCCTGAGTTAGATAATCATTAACCCAGTTTGCCGGCAGGGTGCAATTCTATAAAGCAGGAAACCCCTTAGTCACTACGATGCGGTTGGGAAAACGTCTGTCCTCACAGCATACACGACTGAGAGCGGAACATGCTGCCCACGCGGAACGTGCAGCGTCTGAGAGGTGCTGGGCTGAGAAATAGCAGTTCTAACTTCGCTACTTCGTTTCTTTATGGTCTTTGCTGAAAGCGCCCAAGGAAGACCAGCCAACCAGACATGCCACAGGGCATTTCTGCTTGTTTTTCTAACTTTCAGTGTGGTGGCAGGTCACCTTTTTAAAACAAACAGTCTCAATGATTGGTCAGGAAGGTGTAGAAAAAAAAGGTAGAAACCAAAGGCAGAAAACCGGACAGAGTGTCGGGGATGAAATCCCTGCCAGCCCTCGTCCCTCAGACAGGACAGCGGGCGCTGGGTGTCATGTTGGGGTAGGGGGAAGACTATTTCCATCTGGATTTCTCTTCTTATTGAGCTGGGTTCTTTTTTTTTTTTACTGCTCCACTGGATGGAAGGGGACTTTATTTGGTCCCAGGGTCGTGGGCCAGTTATGGCCCCAGCTTTATTTGACCTTCTTCTTGGGGCTGAGCTGGGTTCTTTCATGTTTATCCTCTGCTCTTTGAGCTCTCCCATATGTTAGAGGAAACAGACATTCTCCATAGTTAACAAAACACAGCTGCTGTGTGTTACAAAGAAACCAAAGCAGGGGGACCGCTTTATTCCTGTCTTGTCTACAAATGGCTTAGATTCTAAGGATTACTGCCTTCCACCCTGGGTTTTGACCCTCAAAGCACGGCTGTAGGCTGAGTAGTTGCGGAGATGGCCCAGTAGATACAGCACTTGCCACATGCAGTGCAGGGATTAGACTTTGGCTCCCCAGAACCCGCGTCTGTAAGCCCGGTGCTGCTGAGGCGAATGGCAGGTAGAAAGAAGGAAGGCCCCGGAAGCTCCCCCAGCAGCCCAGCACGCAAAGCAGTAAGCGCTGTGGGAGGCCAGGACCGAAACTCACGTTCCTCTGACATCATATGTGTGCCATGGTGTTCCCACACCCACACTGACACACGCAGACACACCCATGCACATGCACATTGTACACACACACACACACACACACAAATAAAAAAGACTGGTTATAGAGATGACTGGAGATACAGAAGGTGTCTCAGTAGTGTATACAGACACATACATACACATGCATACATATGCACTTAACAGTATATAGACACATACATACACATGCATACACATGCACTTACAGTATACACATACATACTCACACATGCATACATATGCGCTTACAGTATACAGACACATACATACTCATGCATGCATACACATGCGCTTACAGGGAATTGAACCTGGGTCCACTGGAATAACAGTTAATATCTCAGTCATCTTTCCAGCCTTAATTTAAGTGTTTAAAAAGTCACACAGTAACCAAGTGAGTCTCCTGGCCAAGGAGCCGCCCACTTAGGGAGGAACCACACTAATTCAACAGATGGACGACTGACTCTGTAGTGTGAAGCGGCGGGGCTGTGTCCCGCCACCCGGCCGCCGGCTAGCTTTACACCCGAAATAATTACACGGAAACTGTATTCTTTTAAAACACTGCCTGGCCCATAGTTTCAGCCTCTTATTGGCTAATTCTCACATCTTCCTTTAACCCATATTTAGTAATCTGTGTAGCACCATGAGGTGTGGCTTACCAGGAGAGATCTTAACCTGCGTCCATCTCGGAGAGGAGCAGTATGGAGACTCACTATGGCGACTGCCTCAAGCGTCTCCACAACTCTACTTCCTTGTTCCCACAATTCTGTTCTGTCTACTCCACCTACCTAATTTTCTGTCTCTTAAAGGGCCAAGGCAGTTTTCTTTATTAATTAACCAATGAAAGAAACATAGACAGATAACTCTCCTCCATCATGACTCCTTCTCCTGGGGTCTCACTCAGCCTTGCTCAGCAGCTGTTGCTAAGGGCTCTCCCTCCTGCCGAAATCTCGGTTGGAGTTCCACTTGCTGCGCACCGTGCCCCCGTGTCTGCGTTCAATGCGCTTTTACCCAGTTACCGAGCTTCGGGCAAGGGGCAGGAGGTTAAAATACACAGACACACACAGACAGAGAGACAACGACACAGGTCATCCTTGAATTCCCCAAGAATGCCCCCTTTATTGTGTTCAGGGGCAGATTATATAGAGATAGCCACACCCCAGCCAAACCCACCAGAAACCACTCTCCTGCCATCAGGAACTCCTTAAGGTCTCGTGCTCAGAGCAGCTGTAGGCACTCAGATCAGGGGATTACAAGAGATTCAGGATCTGGGGTCTCACTGCTCCTAACACCCTCCTGCCTGCAGTTTCTTACTCCAGGATAGGGTAAGAAAACATCTGAAGAAAAGGCTGTTTATAAAGAACAGGGATTTATAAGACAAATTAAGCATGAACCTTTTCTATCAAATGCTAGAAAACTCAGGCTTATGACAAGGAATTCAAATCTTTTTATCACCCCCGTCTTGTAAGACTTTGATATGCAAATATTTTACTCTGTCCCCCACCAATAAAACTTTATTCGCACAAAGATGCTGTTGCATTCTGGGATTAAAGTGGCTGACCGCTTCTCTTTTCAGGACCTCTACACCATTTCTTTGAAGACTTGCCAATCAAACAAAACTGTGAGGTGTGACCCCAGCCAGTGGGGAAAAAGACACTGCTTCCACCTGAGTTAGAAAAAAACCAAGTGCTCTTCCTGTCTGTGTTTGCTCTGCTGAATCAGCCTCTTGGTAGAGTCGAGTTTTGTCTTGCCCACAAACTAAACACACCTCCATCACACATGTCGATAGATATTTTTCTTGAATTGTCAAGACTAAGACAACTTTGTGCAGGTTGAATGTGCATTTTATCTATTATTTGTCTCAAGGAGAAAAAGATCCTGAGTGTTTTAAACTCCCATAGATAATAAAGTCCAGCCTGTAGGTTTCAGATTGTGATTAAATCCATCCCTCACAACCAGCCATGGACTAAAGGGTCGCTGTTACAGGCCAGCATGCCCAGATGTCAAGATTTATGAAGAACAAAAGTCTAATTTAGTTCCGTCATGGGCTTGCGCTTATTCTTTGTTTTTAAGTTGAGTCTCCCGTATAGCCTATATCTTTCTCTGTAGACCAGGCTGGCCCTAGACTTACAGTGACCCTTCTGATTCTGCACCCAACTGTTGGATTTTCAGACCTGTACCAACACATCTAGCTCAACAAAAACAAAAACATTGATATACTTCATATATATATAGTATATATACATATGTAAATTTATTCATACAGCCATACATCCATCCAAATTAGTGTACTATAAGTACCCATTAAATAAAAGCCAGGCTTTCCACATAGGTGCTAGATGTGTAACAACTCAGATCCATGCCTGGCTGCCTGGTGAGTGCTCAGTAACTGCTGGCCCACTGCCAATGTGGTGTGTGACAAACTTCTCAAACTCGTCTACTCACCGCATAGAGGGAGTCCTCAGCAGATCAAAGTACAGATACCATGAAACTCAAACTTGGGGAATCCATGAGTTTTATTGGAGTTAATTACAGGAATATGGGGGAGGGGTTACTTAGAGGAGCAGAAATGTCTCAGACAACTACATCACCACGGGCCACCCTAGCATGGGTGCCAGGTCACAAAGCTGGGGACCTGGGACACACAACACAGTCTGCAGGCAGCTCATCAGGTTAGAGAGTGTCCTTTCTAAGTGACTCTGCTCTAAGCTTCTTCTGGGAAGCTATGCTGGTGTCCCTTCTGGTCTCAGAGTGGTCTTTGCTTAACTCTGGCTGAGAGGGACTCTCAGCTTTGATTGCTTACTCTTGACAGTGAGGGGGCCAGTGAGTCTGCTCAGCTTCAGGGACTTCCTGGAGCTATTTTAGTAGTTTTGGCGTAAGGAGCTTCCTGCAGAAGAGAATGTTTCAATCTTGGAGGCAACTTACACAACACCATCCTGGAGGCTAAGATAGAATGAAATGCCATTCACCACCAAGGTGAAAGTGTCAAGTGAAAAAATGCTCTCTGTAGTCTGAGCTGCAGATGGGTGAGCCTGAGTCCTGTAAGCCAGTGTTGATGGCTGCACGATGTCCCAGGCCTAAATCCTGACTGCCATCACTGCACCTTCTCCATGCGGCATTTTCCTTCTTTCCCAGGCTGGGGCTTGGTCTGACTGATCTCCTGGCAGACTCCTCTGTGCAGGTGGATAGCAGGTCTCTGGTAACAGTCACCCCGAGATGTTATTTCCTGGTCTCCTGCTAGGTTCAGGGGTAAAGTCCAGTTCTCTTCCTTGCACCCAGCTGGGGGCCAGCTCTTCTCTAGTCTGCAGCCTCACCTGGGCTCTCAGGACAGGACAGGAGTTTGGGGACGTGGATGTTTTTATGAATGGGTCTCCTCGTTGCCGCTTTCCTTTCTCACACTCATGGTTTGCTAGTTGTTCATCTTGGCACACTGCTAGCCAACCGTTCAGAGAATTGACAGGTGTCTGGGCATGGGTGTGAGCTATCTGGGTCTAATACATCCCTCTTGGAAGGTATGGCTTCTGTTTTATTTAGGACACTATTTCTGGTATTCTGTTTTAGATAGATGTCTCATTGAGAAGGTTTTTTGAAATAGTACCCCATGTGTCAGGCAAGAGATTAATGGATGAGAAGTTTTAACTTACATACTTAAAATATATAGTTTTAAAATGATATTTGAAGTTAGTGGGAAATACCTAGAAACTGAAGAGTTCCTGAAGAACCAATTGTAGCTGCCTCAGCCTGGCTCAGTAGCTCACGCTTGTAATTCAGTCCTTTAGGAGGTGGAGCCAAGGCAAAGATTTAAGGCCATTGTTTGCTACCTAGAGAGTTCAAGGCTAGCCTTAACTACATAAGACCCTATCTTTAATAAATAAATGATATTATCCCAGTAGGTCTTTGCTATTCTCACAAAATATATCTATGGACATGGATATGTACAGTAGTTTGTATATACATATATATGTATATAAACATTTATATGCAAACAAATCTATATATTTAAAATAAGGAAACAAACCTATTTGTGTTACTCCTTTCTCTCCTCGTGAGCAGAGCAGGCATTTCCGTCGCATGTACTGGAACCGATAGAAGAGCTTTCTTCAGAGGAGGAAAAAGGTAACAGTACCAGCATTGCTTATTTACTCGGTTCTGGACCTTAAAAGTCCAAGTTCATGCCGCATCACGCCATACGGAAAATGGGAGAGGCTTTTGGCTTTGGACTGCAGTTTCGGCTGATAGGACATACAGCACATGGTTATCTGGTTCCCCTAGTGCTCCTGTGTCCCCCACTTTGTTACGTTTTTCTGCAGGTAAGTTAATAAGAAAGTTCCTAAGTCAGGAAACTTCAAAACAAAGATTTTTTTATTATGGTACAGATATTCTGACCAGACGGCAGAGCGGCACACGTATTGTGCACCCGATGGTGTGAGACTACTTGTGTCAGAGTGGTTTCTCACAGCGTTGGTCTCAAATGAATGAGTAAAGTGTCCGTTTCCAAATCACTGTGTTTTCCAGCGCTGGGGATTGAACTCAGGACCTTGCGCACGCTCGGCAAGGGTTCTACCTGGGAGCCATAGGTCCCGCCCCCAAGTTACTCTCAGTGTCAAAAAAGAATACAGGATCTAAGCACTGGGTATAAAATAGAGAAAAATAATACCCCGTGATGAGGTGTGGGAGCTGTCATAGTGGAACTGATAAATGGTTATTGCTAACGTATTTCATTTGGCATTTCCAAACATTGCTTTTTAATTGATTTTTATTTGTTATGTGCATTGGTGTTTTGCCTGTGTGTGTGTGTCATTGTGAGGCTGTTGGATCCCCAGGAGTTACAGACACCTGTGAGCTGGTTCCTCTAGCAGAGCAGCCAGTGCTCTTAACCGCCGAGCCAACACTCCAGCCCCAAGTATCACTGCTGAGGGGGAAGCTGTTTGGTAGTAAATACAAGGGCTCCATTATTAATCATTTCTGTGAGGAAGGGAGGTTAAAAACATGTATTCCAATAGACAAACTTTTGTTAGGCGTGTGTTAGCGCAGGGTTTGCAGAGGCCAGAAGAAGGCATTGGATTCCCCTCGAGGGAGCATGACAAGCGGTGATAGCTGCCTGACATGGTGCTAGGAGCTGAACTCAGCCTTCGGAAGAGCCATGTACGCGCGTTACTACTGAGCCATCTCTTTAGCCATGGCATGTAAAATTTTAATAGCTGTTATAACTCCTGTGTAATAGGATTTACCATTTCTTCCTTATTTTAACAAAGCTACAAATTGGAAATTTACTAAACCAGCCCTGTTCATAATATCTACATGATACATATTTTCAAGTCCTGGTGTTTCTGTGTTAATCATTGACATTTTTAAAGAACACGTTTTTAGTGAGGTTTCTTTTCATTTGTCTTTCCAAGTTGTCCCTCTCTACATGACTTCAACGGCCTCTTTTTTTTTTTTTCTGAGTCTTACACTGGCCAACAAGACAGCAAAGCCAGTGATGTAGAATATGTGTTTTGATTAATTGCTACCAGCTCTTAGGGACAGATTTTTTGTTGTTGTTGTTGTTGTTGTTTGGTTAAGTGGTTGGATTTTTGTTTTCTTTTGAGAGGTTTTGCTTTTATCTCTGTGTGTATGTGCATGCTTGCAGAATTTGCTGAAGCGTTAGCAGTCACTCGATTTCATGGATGCAGAGAGTATAAGATTAAGATGACCTCTGACTCTTAATGACATAATCACATATGTTTTGATATTTCGAGCTGAACAAGCCAGAATAGCAAAGTATTAAAACTATATCTCCGTGCGGGATTTTTTCCTATTTGATATGCAAACTAATTTGGCTAACTTTGGTTTTAGTCCAGTTTAATTAACAGATGAACATTTTGGCACATGCGTGCGGTCCTAGCGCTTCATCACTGACTTTGAGGCCAGCGTGGGCTAGAGTGAGATCCTGTCTCAAAACAAACAAATGAAACCCCACCCCCCACACACACACACAGCCCTTCGTTGACTTGACAGAATATGATTTAGTATTGGGATCAGACAGCTATCTGGAGAACGTGTTAGGCAAATGGCATTTTGTTTAATAATCTCCCGCAAATCCAGGTGGCAGCTGCTGAAAATACCATCCGCTAAGGCCAGAGAGTGGTTGGGGGAGGGGTTCCCTGCAGCCAGTCAGAAAGGGGGATACATATCTTGCTGGTTTACGACACTTGTCCAGTCCTTTCGGATGAAATGAACCTGCCTGGATATGGGATCCCAGAATGATAGGCTATTTGCCAGACTTGTATCACATCTGGCTTTGGACAGTCTGCCAGCTATTGGGTCTCTTGAGTCGGGTCTTAAGCTACCTTGGGCAGACTGACCTTCACTGTGAAACGTGCTATTCGGACCCTGTTCCAAGCTCTCTTGAACTAGACATTTAAAAAAAAAAAAGTAGGCAGTAAAAGTAGACCAGGGTGAGCCGAGGCTGCCGCTACCCGCTCCACTCCCCTACCACGAAGGGAAGGGAAAAGGTGAGGTTGGGGATGGAAAAACGGCCTGGGTTTTATTGATTTATTTTTCATTGTTTGGCTTTCTGTCTTGTTTTGTTTTAATCATAGGTTTTTTTTTTTTTTTGCACTTTTGGTAAAGACTTTGAAGGGGAGCATAATCACAAGTTTTATGTGTACTTAGCATGTACTAAATCTATCTTCTTAAAACTTAAAAATTTAAATAAATTAGACATTTTATCTTCATAAGATAAATTCTAACTAGGCTTAGAAATGAACTGTTGGGGAAATATTCTCATTGATTAAACACTAAAAATATATGACTATTTCTTAGGTTGATTAATTATAATTTGGGTAAACAATCAGTAGTCTTAGAAGTCACTAAGTCCTGAGGCAGACAGTTTTAAACACTAAGATCCTTACGGTTATAAAATATCCCAAACCTTAAAATCCTTACAGATGTTTACTTTCTAACTTGAAGTTGTATGCTGTCATTTCCCACTTAGAATAAGTTTGCATAATTCTCTTTACACCTACTTTTTACTGATACCTTGATTCAGGACGAGAAAATGACCAGAAATCAAGTAAGAAGACACATCTAAGGAAAACTTGGAAGGGCAACCTCTCCTCAAAGGGGCTGAGGACAAACTTGGAGAAGGAGCTGGGGAAGAAGCTGAGGAACCTTGGGATTAACGCAGTACGTTAGTTCATGTTCTGAGCGTTTGCCTGTTACGTCCCATTTCCCAAATGAGGCATGACTGAAGAGAAGAAAGTACCTTAGCTCCAGACTGCATGCTGAGACCCAGGCTAGCAGAGCTCCGGGTGGCATATGCTACCTGGGGCGATTCTAAGGCCTTAACAAATACAAACTTATTTACACACAGGGGAATACAACTTAGACTAAATGGTGGTGTTACTTGTTTTGTGTAAAGATGAGGTGACTTGACTAGCTAGTAATGCCAGAGCCAGAGCTGGAGCCTGTGTGGGTGCTCAGAGTGCATTGATATATTCCAAATAATGCATCCTGATGTCACCTCAAATCACTGCTCATTGTGAAACCAGAACTTTGTAAATGATGAATGAATGTGCAGCTGAATTAGGTTCCATCTTGAAACCAGATTGAATAATCTCAGTCCCACACCTTACATGTAAACCCTTTGTGCTTTTAAAATTATTTATTAGAACACACTAAGTGTATAAATCCTAACAATTTGATGAATTTATTTGTGTGCAGGTAAACACAAATGCATGTAAACATACACATATGAACATATATGTGTAAGCATGAATGTATATTATACCCATATGAATGCTTATACGTGGTAGATGGGTGTGGTGTGTGGATATGTATCAATACATGTGTATGTAGCTATATGTCACAGCTGTTTGTGTATAGACATATGTGTGGATATAGCTGTGTATGTATACATACGCTTGCATAGAACCATATGTTCATCCATGTACATGCATATACATGTATTTGAGTAAACATATGGATACATTGTGTATCTCCACGTTTGTATGTTAATGTGTATGCATTTATAGGCACGTGGATGGGTTTGCGTGAGAGAATTATAACCACCACTCAGATGATAACGTTGGGCATTTCTAGTACCCTAGAAGGTCCCCTTACCTCCTCCAACAAGCTCTCTCCAACAAGACGTGACAGGTGTTGTGGCCGAGTCTCCTTGTTCTTGGGCCTCACGGAGGTGGAAGCACATCTGTGCAGTCTCCTGCACCTGGCCTTCAATGATGCTCTAGGCCGTGTGGTCCGTGTCTGTTTCACGCACCAGTGGTCTGTTCTTCGGTTCCCTCACCGCAGCGCTGAGTTGAATACTGTGCAGTTTTATCTCTCTTCTTGAGCATGGAAATGCCAGGTTCCCTTGTGGACTCTTTTAGCTATTAAGTTGTGAGCATGTGCTCTGGTGTGAGCATAGAACATCAAAGTAAATGTCCTTTTCCTGGAGGTATGTCTAGGGGTGACATTGCTGGGTCAAGTGACAGACATGTTTATCCTCATAGCTGCTCCCGAACCATTTCCTTAAGTGTTCCAGTCCACACTCACCCTAAAGGGGCAGAAGGGTTCAGTTGCTCTATGTCTTTAACCAAGTCTTAGTATTGCCGGTCTCTAATTTCTCAGACTGTTTGTGGGTTTTTAGCCACACTGGGCAGTGGGAATCAGAGACATTTGTGCAGTGTCCCCAGTCCCATGCAGACGCTCTCGAGTCTAAGTTTTCGTGTTTGCTGTCTCTATGGGTTTTGGGAGTTTTAATTTAATCAGAGCTTTATCTATGGTTTTTCTCCTAGTGTTTGGAGACACGTTTGTTTGTTTGTTTCCTGGTTTCGGGGTTGTTGTGTGGGGGTGTTTTCAGAATTAGAAAAGTTTAGCTTTACTTTCATTTGAAGCAGCTGTCCTGATATCATTTCCATTTGAAATAATTCTTTTATTATGTAGAAACTCCATGTGTGCATTTGCATCTGCTTTGGACATTCAGTTACTTTGCCATATTTATTAATTAGTTAGTTAGTTAGTTAGTTAGTTTCAAGACAGGGTTCTCTGTGTAGCCCTGGCTGTCCTGGAACTCATTCTGTAGACCAGACTGGCCTCAAGCTCAGAGATCTGCCTGCTCCTGCCTCCCGAGTGCTGGGATTAATGTTTGCACCACCGCTGCCCAGCCATATTCATTCTTTATTCATTTGCGCAATACCACACAGACCGACTTAGACCAGCCATGTATTTTTCTGTCTCCCATGGGCATGCTTTCCCTAGTCTTGCTGCTTGAAACATTTTGGTAATTCTTCCTGTTCTTGCTTTCTGTTGAACTTTATAAAAACCCTCCCAGTTCCAGATCAACAATCACTGGAATCCTGCGGAACTGTTGGAAATTCTATGTGCTAATTAGGAAGGCTGACAGCTGTATAACATTAGATCCTTCCACCCACTACAGGGTGTGGAAGGCGGACATTAAGCTGGGTCACAGAAATATGGGAAGGCTTTGACCCTCTGGAACGATAGACAGAAGTTGGGTAGATCAGGTGAATGACAGGGGACGGGAAACTTGGACGTGGCACTTATCTGACAGAAACGTCTCTCCTGGGCAACCACGTGAGGTGGCGAGGCCACTGCTGGGGTGGGGAACTCAGAAGAAAGGGGGAAGTCGGGGAGAAGGCAGTGAAGATGGGAGATGAGTTCATGGGTGAAACACTACCGTTAAGTAACTAACGTTTAAGTGCCTTTTTCTGACGAGATTCCCGTCGGACCCAGAGTTCCTCGGGTCACCCCTTTGATTCCTCTAGTTCCTGATGGAAAGTCAACTCTGATGGCTTTCCTGTCCCTGTGGGGATGACTGCTGAGCTTTCCAGGCTGGCATTTAGGTTTCTCTTTGGTCCCAGGCCTTTGTCGCATTAGCCTGTGGGAGATGCTTTGGCTAACTCTATCCTAAGGTCCTGTCTTCCTCCCAAGGTATCCCCAGTGCCCGGACATCTGGAAACTGCTTCTTATTTCCATTTGTTCATCTCCACCCTTCCTACAAGCACAGCTCAGCCTCCCACCCCAGCCTCCCTGGAGGTCAGAGCCTCTGGCAGGCTCTCTCTCAGAATTCCTCTAGTCTTGCTTGTTTGCCGCTGGTCACACAACAGTCATAAACAGGCACAACTGTACTGCAAGGTCCTTTTGGAATCAGAAGGGTATATTATATGCTGGAGCATCCCCATCCCCTACCTTAAATGACCCTGGGCCCCAGAAGAACAGAGTTAATGCCGACACGTGTCTACAAATGAAAAACATCCGAGGATAATGATAACAGATTGACGTGACATCTTATTCCTTCAGGAGATACACGGCATTTCCTGCGAGATCTTGACCAAATCACTGAAAGCCATGCAGGTAGCTAGACATGATCTAGCAAAACAAATGCCCGACATTCAGCAAATTCGAGAATCCCTCGAGCATCAGCTGACCTGCAAAATCGAGGAGAAAGTGTCACTATCTTCAGGTAAGCCTGCTGCTACCACCTGGCACTTCATGGCTACAAATGGGAGCTAAATTCTAACAACCTTTTTATAATTTTAAATGTTTGCAAACTTTGGCACTAACGACTTCCTTACTGTCTGTACTTAAAATGCTGGGTCTTAGGTTATACTTTTATCTTGAAAGAAAGATTCCTACTTTGGGGTGGATAATTTCCCTATAATCCTAGCACTCAGGAGGTAAGGGCAGGTGGACCAGGACTTTACAGTCCTTCTTAGTTATGTAGCATATTCGAGTCCAAGCAGGGTTACAAGAGATTCTCCCAGAAAAAGAAAAAAAATCTAAGAACAAACAATAATAATGAAGCCCTGAGTCTGGATCCCAACCCGAGAAGCAGGCTTGTTCTCTCCAGTGACACTGTGGATAACATCGTGCTATTTACTTTGGCTTTTCACTTTATCACAGAGGCGATGGAGACTCATGAAAGATGCTTCTCTTCCAGATAGATACAATGTCCCTCCCATGACCACTTTGCCAGCTGAAGAAGGCCCCAAAGCCTCCCAGCTTCCCCCGCAAGGCAGACCATTGATCAGACAGAGGACCGTGTTTACCGATAAGGTGGCTGTCCCAAAGTGAGTATTTTCAAATATAAATATATATATATATATGTATATATATGTATATATGTGTGTGTATACATATATATGTATACATATGTATACACACACATATATATCATATATATATATATATTTATATATATATGATTGTTTGTCTTATCCAACTGAAGTTGCTATAATAATACTTCATGGACTGGGTCCCTGAAACAAGAGGAGTTTATTTTGGAGGCTGGACGTTCAGAATCAGGGTGTCAAAGTGACACACCTCCTCCAAGAAGGCCACACCTCCTAATCTTCCCAAACAGGTCCAGTGGGGACCAAACACCCAAACATTTGAGCTGATGGGGGCCATTTTCATTCAGACCACCACAGGTAGTAATCCCTTCATGGGGACCCAACCCTTTGACTCCATTTATTCCAGTAGTTTCCAAAGCCCTGCCTCCAGATGTCACCGCACTCTAGGTCTGGTGGGTTACAAACACGAGTCCGTAGCAGTGAATCCCATCCACAACTTCTGTGTAGTCTCGGGTTGGTAACAGACTTTTGTGGTTTCCATAGACATATGTGTTGGCAATATTATTTACTTACTTGCTTTAGAAATTTTTTTTGTCTTCCTCTATTTTTTTTTTTTTTTTTAGATTTAAGAAAAGTACCAAAGAAAATCATTTCCTCAGAAAGTTTTCATCTACCAAGTGAGTGCTGGGCGGGGTTCCGGGGGTGTCAGGGATGGATATAAAGTTTCTGAGCATTCCTCTAGTGGTAGAGTTGGGGTTCACTGTGGTTAAGAGAAGCCACGGGGGTTTCTCATCAGGATTGCTGTCCTAGTCCTTCATGGTCTGTTATTTGCGACACACCCTTCAGCCACCCTGTCACTCGGTTCACCACATCATGGCCTCCATGAAGAAAAAGGACCACCCCTGAGTCGTTCTATACAGCCTTCCCCAGTGTAATTTTTTAACACGCACATTGAAATACAGCGGATGGTGTTTCGGTGGCTGGATCCATGATCACATAGGGGTCAGGGGCCATTTCTGTTTCTGGCTCCTGTAATGGCAAAGGCGACTCCAGCCTGCCTCCCGCTGGGCCCTGAAATGATAAGAATCTTTGCCCACTCGCTCAGCAGCTGATATTCATCAAGTGCTCTTTTTGATCTAATTTTTTTAAAAAATTCTGTAATATGTGACACTTTCTTGTTTTCAGAATAATTTTTTCTGATGTTGGTTTGTTTTTTTAGACAAGGTCTTACTATGAAGCTCTGGCTGTTCTGGACCTCTCTCTGACTACACTGGCCTTGAAGGCACAGAGATGCTCCTGTCCCTGCCTAATTACTGGGATTACAGCATGGGCTACCACACCTGGCTTAGCATCATTTTGCAAATTAAATGAGAACATATAAAAGGATCTTGGCACTTATGGGCACTCAATAAATGACCGATGTGCTTCTGTTATTAGTTCTGGATGATGCTAATTTTCTCTTGTTGAATGTCATCCTCTTGCCCGCGTCTGGAGATGTCAACACCATAAAGACTCTTCTCTGGGGCATCATAAAATAGAGAAATAATGGTTCATCTTTTCATAAATATAACCTCATAGTGGAGCTCTGTTTCGTGGGATGGATACAACTGACCCAGTGTGCACAGGCAGATGTGATGCATGGAACTCAGGTGTATACGACTGACCCAGTGTGCACAGGCAGATGTGATGCATGGAACTCAGGTGTATACGACTGACCCAGTGTGCACAGGCAGATGTGATGCATGGAACTCAGGTGTATACGACTGACCCAGTGTGCACAGGCAGATGTGATGCGTGGAACTCAGGTGTATACGTCTGACCCAGTGTGCACAGGCAGATGTGATGCGTGGAACTCAGGTGTATACGTCTGACCCAGTGTGCACAGGCAGATGTGATGCGTGGAACTCAGGCTTTCTACTCGTGTTCTTCAAACAGACAAATCCTATTCTGACCTCGCGATGGCAAGCCCTGAGTCAGAAGTAGTGGAATTTTACGTGATAGTTTAGTTTGAGTGTGGAGATGTCTTCTGTTGACTGAGAAGTTTTTCCTTCAGCATTTAAGAGCTAAGCATACTGAGACGGTTTACATCTGGGCTTAGGGGACTTCAGTCCATTTTAAGAACTCTGTGTCAGGGTCAGCAGATCTGGGTTGCACAAGGTTCTGGCTTCACTGCCTCCTTGTCTGTGGGTCCAGTAGGGTTCCCTTTGTTGTGCTTTCTGGGTATTACCTGAGGAGGTCTGTGTCACTCCAAAAGGTAACCACATGGAATCACTGTGGAGGAGTCTCAAGAAGCTAAAAATAGAAGTTTCATAGGACCCAGCTGTCCCACTTCTAAGCACATACCCAAAGGACTCCAAGTTCCACACAGAGAGACATCCACATACATGTCCACTAGCCAGGAAATGTCCATCAAGAGATGGGTGGAGCCGGGCGGTGGTGGCGCACGCCTTTAATCCCAGCACTCAGGAGGCAGAGGCAGGCGGATCTCTGTGAGTTCGAGGCCAGCCTGGTCTACAAGAGCTAGTTCCAGGACAGGCACCAAAGCCACAGAGAAACCCTGTCTCGAAAAACCAAAAAAAAAAAAAAAGAGATGGATGGATAAGAAATATGTTGTACATGTACACAATGCCATTTTATTCAGGAAAATGGTTAGAAAAGGAAATTACTCCTAAGCAAAATATTCCATACTCAGAAAGACAAATATTAGGTATTTTCTCTCAACTATAGATCCTGGGTTTTAACTTTTATGTATGTGTTTGTGTGTTGGGGGTGGGGGTTGCTGTATCATTCATAAAACTAGAGAAGAGGCATCCATTAACGGGGAAAAGAGGTATTGAGGAATATTGGGAAGGGAAAAAAGAGAAACAAAAAGAGGGGAACAGGATATATGTGATACGGAAAGCAGAAGAGATGTAGTGCAGGACGGGGGGAGCAGGAGGTTGGGGGAGAGGAGGGGAAGAAGGAACAGGAGGTTTGGGAGAGGAGGGGAAGGAGCAGGAGTTTGGGGTAGAGGAGGGGAGAAAAAAACAAAAACAAAATATGTATGAAAATTCAGAATAAAGCCAATTGTATGCTAATTAAAAGAACTGATTTATAAAAAGATAAAAAAGGCACACCTGGTGGTAAATTCTGAAATGAGGAATCAACACCCCATGTTGGTTCTGACAGCACCCCTACACCCCCATTTCGGTTCTGACTTATACAGGACGCCGCCCTTCAGCTCGGAGGAGGAGCTGGATGAAGAGGACTTCATCCCGGCATACATATCCCCAGACTTATTTACCCTCCAGCCGTCTAAAAGTAATCTGAGCAACTTTGGGAAGAGCTCTGTCAAAAGTGACACCGACTGGACGGAGGGAAGCGAGGTGGAGGACTCAGATGTTTCCCCGAAGCCCACAGGTGAGCCTTGATCTCTGAAAACCCCCGCTCAGGTGTCCTTAGGACAGTGCCCAGGGGCACCACAGCCTGGCATCTGAGCTGGCACTGTGTGTGAGAACTGTGGGGCTCGTCCCAAAGGCAGCACTAGAGAACCCATCTTCAAGTAGACAGGGAAGAGCCAGTTGAGTACACCTGAGTGTGTGGCCCTCCTGCAGCTGATTGAATAAAGTGCCCTAAGCTGAGTGACTTGAACAACAGAAATTTGCTGTGTCCATATCCTATAGGCTGGATGAGTAAACTCAAGGTGTTGGCAAGGTTCTTTCCTAAAGAGAGCCACAGGGAAGGTGTGTTCTGTTTCTCTGGGGTGGCTCTGTTCTCCCTGTCTAACTTTGTATCATCTTCCACTGTGCGTTCCTCTCAGTCCTGATTTCTAGGTTTTTGTTTCGTTTTGTTTTTTTGATTTTCAAGCCTGGGTTTCTCTGTAGCTTTGGAGCCTGTCCTGGAACTTTAGCTCTTGTTGACCAGGCTGGCCTCAAACTCACAGAGCTCTGCCTGCCTCTGCCTCCTGAATGCTGGGATTAAAGGTGTGCGCCACCACCGCCTGCCTCCTGGTTTCTAGTTTTAATAAGGACTGTTCACATAGATCATGGACCATTCTTTAAATTGTGTGTGTGGTGCATGTGTGTGTGTATAGTGCATGTACATGCATGTGTACAGTGTATGCACGTGTGTTGCATGTATGTATGTGCATATATGCATGTGTATATGTGTGTGGCTGCACACATACACATGTGTACACATATGAAGGACAGAGGTCCGCGTTGGGTATCTTTGTTTTCTTTTATTGAGACAGCGTCTGTTACATAACCCAGCGCTCACTGATTTGACGAGGCCAGCAGGCTGTCGAGCTCCAGGGATGTTCTTGTCTCCACCTCCCCCAGCACTGTGATTACACACACGTGCCAGCATACCTGGATTTTTTGTGGGTGCTGGGGTGGAACTCAGGTCCCCATGCTTGTGTGCAGGCATTTTACTGCCTAAGCCATATGCCGGGCCCGTGGGACCACTCTCAGTGACCTCACTCTAGCTTAAAGACCGCTTCACTTCCAACAAAGACTACATTCTAAGCTGAGCACCTCAGCATGGGAATCTCAAGGGACAGAATTCAACCTGGTAACCTTAGCTGACTGAGAACGGCTGTCCTAATGAGCCGTGCTTTCGACAGGGTGATTTCAAGAAAGACAAGCCTCCTGTGTGAGATTCCTGACCACTTCCAAAAGGAGACAGAGCCATAATGGTCTTCTTAACATAGATTGTTTCAGTATCATTTATAATAGCAGATTTTAAATATATCTGGTTTAGCTATATTACATATAATTTGAATATACTACATAGTTATATAATTTTGGAAAATATAATGAGTGCATTTAAAGTAATGCACTATTTTCTACATACCCATTAAATATCATATATTTATTTGAATGAGACAACCCACTGTTGTTTTGAGTGGAAACTTATTAGCTTCATGCCTGGGCATAGGATTTCTTCTCTTAAGGGAATTACAAGTATTTAGTTTTAATTTTTTTTTAAATTTTATGTGTATGTATGTGTGTATACGTGTGTGCACGCTTGTGTGATGCCACAAGAGGACATCAGATCCCCTGGAACTGGAGTTACAGGTGGTTATGAGCTTCATGATGTGGGTCCTGGTCTTATCTGTAGGAACAGCGGTGCTATTGACCCCTGGGCCATCCGTCATCTCTCCAACCCCATCTTCTTTCCAAACCCAAAAATGCCTCAATTAGTTTTATTTGAACGATGAATCGTCGTGTGTAAAGCTAAGACTCCTTTGGAGCCGCTGGGGGATTTTGGAACTGACAGTGATACCGTCTGTGGAAACCTTCTCTCGACTGTGTTCTGTTGCTCCTGCAGGAACCTCTGTCGAGATACAAACTGAAAATGTTGAGAGCATGATTTTACACCAAGGAAACGGGGATAAACCAGTTACTGGAATGAATATTGTTGAGACACTCATCACAAAGGAAGAATTGCAAGAATTAAAGGTGAAGCCACTTGCTAACTAGTTCGTCTTTGGATGAATTAATTAGTAAATATATTCTATAATGGAATCAAAGTCGATTGTGATTAGTTAATGTAGTGAAGGCTGATGCTTCGTCCTGATTTGTTCTTAGTGTTGCATTTTTTAACCATCCCATAGAAAGTCTCCTGTCTGGCAGCAGGTATGTACATATTGAGCAATCCGAAATCTGTAGTGTCCCAAACCGCTCAACTTCGTGAACACTGGCGTCACGTCAGACATTCTCAGGATTTGAGATGCAGCTTACAGAGTCTAGGTCTGGCCTCAAGCATGCACACAAGAAAAGTTTCTGATTTTGAATCACACTGGATTTGAAGTTTTCAGATTGGAGATACTCATACCCAATAAGATGTCTGAACATATTTCCAAGCCCAGCTCCCTGTCTAATTTGAAATACTTCTGGGCCCTCCAGTGCAAGTATATTTGCCTGTTCACTGCACAGATCCTCACAGCCCCATCTTATGTGCAGTTTGTCACCTGTAGACATTAGATGTTTTGACCACAGCAGTGGCATGAGCGAGAATCCAGAGCCTCCACATCTACTCCAGGGATTTTTCTGATGCCTGGAAGTAAAAGAGGAACTTTAAGAATTTGTCCAGCCTTGGAATCAGAATCATCGGAGAGACCTGGAAGGTTCTGAGCAGTTCTAATGCCCAGAGTGTTTGTAACGGAACTCAGCTGTAGCCATTCTGGCTAGCTGGTTGTATAGACTGGGTCTTCCAGTACTGGTCATCCTTTCCAGTTCTGTAGCTAAACCCCCACCTCCCACTCCCGTTCATCCACGGGACTCAAAACAATCTGTTGAACATTCTTCATTAGTTATTGTTTTTTTTTTGTGTTAACACAAAGCAAAAAACTAAAATTGTCAAAATGCTGCATCATTCAAGATGGCATGGCTCTCCTCGAAAAAGGCTTGCCAGAAATGTGTTCCTTCTAGTGAGGGTCTCATTCTGCAGGACTCCTGGATGACATAAATCACCCTGATTAGAGTTTCTTCCCGCTACCATCTTGTAGTCTAGAATTTTCTAAATTCACAGTTGATAAAGAAAAAATCTATGGCATGGAAAAGAGAAGTGATTTCTGTAAATTTCACGATGCGGGTTTTCAAATTCACTTTGCAGCTCTGAAAGATGCCTCCATTTGGGCTCCTGTGCCATTCCCACCTTCCCGTTCAGTGTCAGCTGCTCGACCTAAACCACAAAATGAACGAGGGGCACTGTTAAAATGCAAGTTATAGCCAGGTGGTGGTAGCACACACCTTTAATCCCAGCACTTGGGAAGCAGAGGCAGGCAGATCTCTGTGAGTTTGAGGCCAGACTGGTCTACAAGAGCTAGTTCCAGGACAGGCTCCAAAGCTACAGAGAAACCCTGTTTATTCTCTGTGTTTCTTTCAGTGCACAGATGGAGATGATGATGGCTGGGACATATCATCCTTAGAGGAAGAGAAATCTTTGGAGAAAAAGCTAGAACAGAGGGAACCCCCACCTGTGAAAAGAGATCTAAATTCCGGTCAAGTGCCAAGGGCCTGGGGCCCAGTGAACCCTCGGGAATTCAAGGAAGAAGGTTAGCGGTCCTCACTCCCATTTATTGACGGACCGTTTTCTGGAGTATGTAGGTGTGTGTGCGTGTGGGTGCACATTAATGTACATGTGGGGGCAGGAGTCACCGAACTGTTCCTGAGAACAGTCTCCCTTGTGTTTTGAGGCAGGATCTCTCGCTGGCCTGGCGCTTACCAAGCAGGCCAGACTGTCACTGTTTCTGCTCCCTCAATGCCGGGGAAACAGTGACCTTTTTAAAATGTGAGATCTGGGGATCAAATTCAAGTCCTCAGGA
This sequence comes from Arvicola amphibius, assembly GCF_903992535.2. Taxonomy (NCBI): domain Eukaryota; kingdom Metazoa; phylum Chordata; class Mammalia; order Rodentia; family Cricetidae; genus Arvicola; species Arvicola amphibius. Next base: position 5,101,243 of record NC_052059.1, read on the forward strand.
CTGATCTGCAAGCACTGTAGCAATCAAGCTAAGCCTTTGGTCCCAGAGTGTTTCAGCTTTATACGTATCTGCGGTTAGTTATGCTTCTATACGTTCAGACAGACACACTGCTGGGGGCTAGGATCATAGCTCAGTGGTAGAGTCACTTAGCCAAAACCAAAACCAAACCAGACCGAACCAAATGACACAGTTGTTAGAACCAAGATCTTGATGTTTTTTTAAATTACAAGGTATATCTGAATATTGATAACTGACTCCACAAATGTACAAATTATTTTAATTTCTGCTGCAATGTTTCATTAAACATTGGAGTGTTATTTTTCACGATGACCACATATATACTCTCTTTGTGCAGGTGCCCCTAGAAATTACCCCCACTGAGCTTACACGAGGCTGAGAACATGCTTTCTGCAGTTTTCCAGGACTCTGTATCTCCTACTAAGTCCTTTCCACGGTTTTCTTCCAAGGTGGTTTTTTTTTTTCCAGCATTGAAGTCAGTGGGATGGATCACAAATGACGTTGACATTGTAATTTGGAATGCTTCCTGTCCACCAGCAGACCTGGTTTCTAAATTCAAAGTCAATAAATGTGTGCACCCACATGTGTGAGTGTGTGTGTGTGCATACATATACACATTTTGTTTACTTTACTTGTTTGACTTGTTGAGACGAGATTTCACCTGCGTCACAGAACAGCCCAGGGCTGGCCCTGCTTTCAGTCTTCCCACACCACATCTGGATACCAGCATCACAGGTGTGCTACTGTGACCAGATATTGGATTGTGTACCAAGTCAGATCCAGCCACCCATCCCCAATAAGCCAATTAAAAGACCCAAACTGACCGCGGGCCACGAAGTAGATTTGTTTAGTGTGACTGCATTAGGAAGAGGGACAGAGCCGTCCAGTGAGAACATCCATGGCTGAGCAATTGGTCCCTCCCACCACTGACCCAACCATTGCCTGGGATTTAGTCTAAACCTGAAAAACAATCTGACTTATTGTTAGAACTGCATTCTCCCACCATGAGATTCCTGGGGGGAGTTCTCACTTCTCTAAAGTCCACTGTTTCAACAGCCTGATAGCGTGTTGTATGGCACAGTAGCTCTTTAAGATACACTCACATCTTCCATGCCAGTTATACCACCATGCCCAGCTTGTAATCCTTGTGCGTTGTAAAAGGTAAGATGAGCAGAAGGGTCCTCCATGATATTTCTCACCATCTTTACTACCCGTTGAGCCATTCCCATATCTCTCAGTAATGCACTCAAACCTGCCTCTTGATTTGACAACTTCAGATATTAGCTACCGATGTCCTGCTAAGACAGGGGCGTCTTTACCACCGTCCTCGGCACCTCTTTGTGTCCCTGTTAGCAGCTTCCTGCCAGTGCAGAGAATTCCCACAGTCATGTCTCCTGTCTGCAGCAGGTCGTCCTGTCCCCTTTGGATGTTCTCAGCTCTGTCCCTTTTCTCTCTTGAGTATGTCAGCTGTGCACTAACTGCCACACTGCCCCATGATAACGTGTCTGCAGCAGAGCCGTTGTGAAGTTATCTCTGCTAAGGACTCATAAAATCCAAAAGACTGCTTGAGAGACATTGCCTTATGAGGAACTGGAGAATGCTTCCGTGCCAGGACCCCGCAATTCTCAGAAACATTCTAGAATCAAATTAGAGCGGAGTTCTCCACAGCATGCTGCTTCCACAGCTCAAAACCGTGACTCTAAATTAACTTCAAATTTAAGTTCTTTTGCCCCAGCAAAATCTATGTTTAACATTTACCTCTAAATATTAAAGTAGAGATTCACATTGCTGTGTAGGATTGCACATTCCTTTCCTGCCCAGTTTCTATTTGCTTGTAGTCAATAACACAACACAGACATGCCGAGAACTCAGGATCCAAGCTCCATGCTGAACGCCATGGGGAGAGAAGCAGGACACAGACCCTACTGCCCAGGAGCTCATGGGCTTCGGAATGGATGGTCACAGGCCACCATGTCCCGTGAAGAGATCTAGAAAGGTGGCTAACTTGGGGGTGGGTGCGCTAGCAACCTCCCCGAAAGCCTGTAGGGACCTGGGGCAAGGTGAACAGATTCAGACACTGGGTGAGCAAAGACTGAAAGGGTCTGAGCATCCCCGTTTAACCACAGGTCCCCTCCCTCCCTCCTGCTCCTTGTCCAGGACTTCAAGACAACGAGCCGAGCACCCTGAAGAGCAGCCTAGTGACTGTGACTGACTGGAGTGATATCCTGGATGTGTAGCCACAGCGCCACGTCAGAGAGCCGCTCCACAGCCAGCAGCACATGGGCCAACAGTCTGTAGGATTCCAGCACTCCTTAGCATTCCCACCGTACAAGGAAGCTCATTCAGAGCAAGGGCGTCTTTGACAACACACGACTGTCGGCTGTGTAGAAGCAAGACGTCCTTTAAGTCATAAAATGTGTTTTCCAGTACGGTACTCTAGTGTTAAATGTATTCTTTTTTCAATTAACTTTTAAGTCTTTTTTTTTTTGACTGATAGTAGGCTTTAGTTTGAATTATTGTAGCTTTTTAAAATATGTCTGTACTGTCACGTCAGTAGCTTTTATGTTACAAAATTCTGTTAAGTCTCTTCAAAATTGAATTAGATGCCAGTGACGCCCTCCTCGTTAAACTGGTTGTTTTCCGTATACAGTATGTCTAGAATGGTAACAATTAGCTAGGCCCATGCTAAATACATTTCCCCGAAGTACCTTTGATCCCACGGAGCTCTGAGGCCCTGTTAGCATGTTGTTACTGACCAGTTATTTTCTGCAGTGTAATCTTTATCTCGGATATTTTATGAATAGCGTGCAACTGTTCTAAATGCCAATTGATTTTTATGAGATGATCATTAGAAAGAGATGAGCCATTCCCGAGTCATACATGTGTGTATTTTCTGTGTTCTTCAGTACCCAGCCCATTATAAAATACCTCAGAACTAATTTATATTCTTGAACAATGGTCTCGGCAATGATCAGAAAATTTATATGTAAACCATTTGCTTTCTTTTCTTTTTTTAATTTTTTTCCTTTTTTTTTTTTTAAAAAATCGTTTTTATAGTTTGTGGTACCATTAGGACTCTATCTCAGAAAAAAAGAAAGATAACATTTTAATAGCTTGTTGATTTGGGGTCTTCTGTCATCCATCAACAGTGCCAGTAAAGTCTTCCATGACACCCTGTGACTGTTCTGCTTATTGGAGATGGCTTCTCGGCTAAGTTTATGAAGGGGCGTACACAAAGCCATGGCTTCTGACACCCCGATCTTGGAATAAATCTCTACGGCTACTGTGGCTGCCATCCTGAAACCTATGTGTGCCCATTTCAAACCATGAAAACAACGCCTTCCACCCTCCTACAGGGCACTATAGGCTTGCTGTTTAGCTTTTCCTGCAGACATCCAAAAGCTTTTGAAGTGACAGAGTATGATGTGGCTAGAGATGAACAGTCTGCACCTCATTCGCTTCCTCAACAGATTTTTATCGAACACATGGTTTTTTGTTGATTTATTTATTCTGTTTTTCAAGAACTGAACTAGGCAGCCACAGCTGACTTGGAACCCAACCTGCCCTAGACCAGCCTGACCTTGAACTCGGAGATCCAGCTGACATTAGAGGTATGTGTGTGTGTGTGTGTGTGTGTGACCATGCCCAGCCTGAGCTGCGTGGCTTTGCTTCTGTTCTGGGTGTGATTTAGGCCTCCATTCGGGTAGAATTTTGAGATGTGATCTTTTTGGAATCATGAAGACAGCTTTAGAGAAAGCCTGCTCCGGGTTATGTGCCGCGGTCTGATTTCTGGGGCTGGGGAAGTATAATGATTCTCTGCCCAGACCCAGCCTAGGAATTAGCTTGGTATATTTTGTATAATGATTCTCTGCCCAGACCCAGCATAGGAATTAGCTTGGTATATTTTGGTCACAAGACTCAGTCCTTTAACTTCTCTGTTTAGTTTTGTTTCCTTTGTCCCCATTCTGTTTGATTTATTCTTTCTTCTGTAGCCAGACCGTATGGCCCCGCCCAATACCACCCATCCCTTTCTCCCCTACCCTCCCTATATCCTATCCCTCTGCTTTCTTCACCAGCCCAGCTGAAGAAGAACAATCACTTTAGATGTAATACCTTCACAGTGCTGTTTCCACACTGGTCTGTGGTACTCATGAAAAAAATATTTCAAGTATTAACAAGGTATGGCATTTAAAATTTTTTAATTGTATTTTTAAAAACAGTTTTTAAAACTTTTTTTTCTTTCCATTGGGTTCCTGCAAACAATGTGATTTTTCTTTTTCCTTTTCAATCATTCGCTCTTTGGGAAAGTCACGTGGCACCAGTGTGATTCATCCCGGACGATTTGTAGCCCTTGACGCAGGTGCGGGATCCCTACAACTGATATCAGCTCACGCCCTGGCCCTGTCACTCAGAGGCTCACGACTTCCCCTTTCCACTCCACTTTGCTTAGCTGCATATGCAGGAGGAGGAAAGTAGCCGCCACCAAGGGCGCTGGGGGTGTGAGTGAGTTGGGGCACACAAGCTGTGTAGGAATGGTGATGAGGGCTGCCTTTGTGGGCAGGTGGTTTGCAGGCCAGCCAAGGGATCCCTGTCTTGAAAACTGGCCAGTGTCTCAGTGACCTAGTGAGTGCTATGTGCAGGACTCAGGAGACACCCAGGAACTGAGAGCGGCAGGCACCACATAGCCCAACCTCCCCGCTACTTCCTCAGCTGGCTTTGGATTCAACCACAGCCAGGGCCCAGCTCACCTCAGGGTGTCAGACAACCCTTGTGGTCTATGAGCCACATAAAGGACAATGACAGCTTGGCCTCAGTAGTCCTTTCTTGAGCCATGGTCGTGAATGGCGGTCCTGACAGACAGGCCTAAGAAACTAGAAGGCGAGAGACTACATGGCAGGTAACAACGTGACTGCTTAACTGGGACACCTAATGAATAGTCTCAAACTTGTCCCCAGTCCCGTTCACAAGCCACCATTGCTGACACACTTCTGCCTAACGTGTGGATGGGACGAGGGAAGCTCTCAGCGTACCAAAGATCAAAGTGACCCTCACCCCAACATTTCCTGAGCCTTTGAACTAAGCGTCCATGTGTTCTAAGGGTATAAAATATGCAGATCCTGTAAATAACCTGTTTATTTTCCTTATAGAAAGGCACAACAGAAAATGATTAGCATATAGCTATAAGAACATTTACATCCGTCCAATCAACAGTCTTCAAATTCATATTTTAAAAAACCAAGCGGAAGCGGCAATTACGGGAGGGCCCCCAGAAGGATCATTGCGTGAACAGTTCGGTTTCAAGACTCAACTCATCAGGAGCTCCTTTAGACATAAGCGTTCTTATCAAACTGTTTTGAAGGGCCTGTGGATTTAAAATCCCCTTCTCCGCCATGATACTTGGTCCGGGAAGACGTGACAGACGTGGGTCCGTTGTACGTGTAGCCCATTCTGAAAGGTAAAGCATACTTGACTTGATTCTGCTCTACAGCAGGGCAAAAGAGAAACGGGTGAAAACCCTGTTGCCGGCCGCTTAGCGTTCACTCCTCCTCTGGTTAGCTCTCCTCCCTCCTCTGCCCACCAGCCTGCGTGAGGAGAGACTCTGTAGAGGCAACTCAGTAGTTACTTGTTCCAATAACCTTTCTCAAAACTATTTTTAATGCTCATTTTCCTAAACTGAGGTTTCCTAGAGGCCTTCATCGATCCCTGCCGACGTTAAAATTACGGTGACGTCGACACAGAAAGCAGGCCTTTACACTCGGGCTTGGCCTCCCAGTTACAGAAGCAGCCTTTGAACACAGCAGGGAGAGCTTTAAAAATAATACCTGTCCCTAACCCTTTCCCACAGTTACTTCTCATAAGAGTCACAAATTGTGTGTAACTTGCCCCATATGTAATGATTTAGAAATCATACAGCTCGGTGGTTCTCAACCTGTGGGTTGAGGCCCCTTTGGCAAACTTCTATCTTTCTGTCTCCAAAAAATATTTACATTATAGTTCATAAACAGTAGCAAAATTACAGTCATGAAGGAGCGATAAAGTAATTTTCTGGTCGGGGGGGGTGGGGTGGGGTCACCACAGGATGAAGTATTAAAGGGCTACAGCGGTAGTAACCACAGGTGTACCACTTTTTAGCAGCTGTTTTCATCTCTCTCTCTTACCTGGGTGATTTATTATTGTCAGATATTGAAAAGCAAAATATGACGCCGCCAATGATACAGAGCGAGGCTCCTGCCCAGCCGATGAAGAGAGCAGCTCCCAGCTCGTACCTGTGAGAAAACGACAGGGCATGACAGGCAGCTCACGGGAGGGCGCTGGGCAAGCCCTGGGACTGAGGCTCACTAGCCCACACTTTCCTTCTATAAGCTAACAAAGGAAGTAGCGATGTGTTTGGGTCAGTGTTTGTTTTGAGTCTCTCCACCTTCCTGACTGGGAGCGAGGGTGGCGAGGCCCAGCCAGGTCATGAGCACCTTCCATTCTCTGCCTTCACTTTCCCGAACTTCCCGCTCATTTCTTCTGTCCCACGGACCAAATTACTTATCCACGCCGTCAGGAAAGGAGCCCGACCTCCACATCCATTCTAGTTAGTTCAGTAAATGTCAGATCACCTGCTGGTGCAAGGCGTCTGTGCAGAAAGGGTGAGGGACAGACAAGAGCGCCATCCCTGTGGTCTACTGGGGACGTTTAGAGGTAACCAGTGACCAGGCTTCGAGATGGCGGAATGCAGTGCCTCCTCGATGGCCACGGTGAATGCAGACACAGCCCTTCCCCAGATGGGAAGGGTAGGACTGTCAAAAATGAAGTCACCTGTCAGACAGCTAGAAGAAACCTTTTCCGGGGAGGAACAGCCACATTCCTTTAAAAAAAGGAATGAGGTTTGTAAAACTGCAGAGGCTTTTGGGTTCTAGTGTCTGCCTGCCCCTCTTCCTGTAGAACTGTTTTCTTCTGTGAGAAAGCATCTCACTTTTGCTCCATAGACACACATGCACGCACGCACGCACGCATGCATGCACAAGCATACACACTGCAAGACTGGGGGAAGCTCTGCTCGTGCATTTCAGCATAAAAGGAACCCAGAGTGTGTTTTGGTCACACGGATCCATCTCAGGAGAGCCCACGGTGAAGAGAAGACGGGGTTACAGATCACCAGCCTCTATTGCTCATGACGTGGACCAGGCATGAAGCGTGGGAGAGCCTGGCTTTTGGCTTGGTGTGGAGGCCCCACTGCTGTGGGGAGCAGCCGGCAGGCGCTCTCCAAGGTCCTTAGCCCATTGATCCCGCCCACTTGACTGTGTAGGCAGGGATCTCTGCACCCTTGTATCCCAGCGTGGGCTTTCTATGGTGGTCTGTGTAGCTGTAGGAGTCCCTGGAGCCTGGACCACTAGCAGGTAAGGAATGCCTCGGGGACTTTTTTTTTGTTCCACCTGGGATGGAGTTAAGCATACTCTGTAGTGTGATCCTTTCTCTTCTCTCACACTTATGTCCTTGGGAAGTCAGGTGACAGAGGAGGGCAAGGGACAGCTGTGGCAGGACAAGTAGGGATTACCACTTGGTCTGCTTCCGGAAGACTCCTTCCTGGCTTCCAATGTGGGAGCGACAGAAACAGGAAGTTGTGAATGGTTACACATGCCTTCAGATGGCACGTGTGCACATACACCAAGAGGGCCAGGAGTGAAGTACACATCAGAAGAGATTTGGCCAGATCAGGAGTAATGGGGTGGGGGGGGGGCGGATTTCTCAGTAACAAAACCATCAAACCGTCATGCTCTTCATTCAAAAACGGCACTGCCCAGATTCCTGTCCTCTCCTAAGATGCACAGTCGTGCCTCATTGCAGGTGCGTGACCTTTGACTCCTCTGAACCCCTGAAGTCCCGGAAGGAACTGGCTTCAGATCCTACCGGACTCGTGCTGTGACAGGAGCTCAGGACAACACTTCCCATGGAAACAGAACCTCCTCACACACCTCTCTCCACCCGGAGGCCATCTCTCCTCGCCCCATGCTGTAGTGACATTGACCGTCCAAGAGTCCCCCGTCTCTTTTCAGTCATGGGTTTTGCTGAAGGAGGATGTCAACCCCAGCCGCCTCGGTGATTAGGCAAGAATCTCCAGCTCTTACAAATGGTCAGTGAGGAGGAAGTGGCCACGAGCCACACAGCTCAGCGACATGACCTTCCTGAAAGGAACATTGCAAGCACTCACATGGTGGAGCAAACCTCAGCATTGTATCTTCACTGACTCGAGCTGTCTTGAAACTTCCTGAGGGGATTTAGGGATGATGATCTTGGTTTATATAATAACTGGCTCTTTTATTCCGTTTTTTTAAGTTTTGAGACAGGGTCAGGGCTAATGGATCTCAGGAGGACTTCAGACTTGCTGTGTAGCTGAGGGTGAGCTTGAACTTCTGACTCTCAGCCTCTACCTCTAGAGTGATGGGAATGCAGATGCACCACCCTGGTTGGTGTCTGTGGGGGACCACGTAGAACCCAGGGCTCTGGCATGCTACACTAGCGCTCCACAGACTGAGCCGCATCCCCAGACCCTCATTCCATTTTTTAAATATATTTTTACTTTTCACATATGTAGGGTCACTTTCGTAGGAATTTTTTTCCATCTGATTTCCATTGTAAATCTTGTCAAACACTTCAGAGAAGTATCTGGAGTTGTTTTTTCAGATCCTACATCACCCCCCCCCCTTTTAGGTTTTAACAATTCTGTTTGGTGAGTTTCTGATTGGTTCTTTCTTTCTAAGATTTTTTTCTTCATTCTGTTGAGAGACACGTGTCCCAGTCTTCCTCAGCAGTGACCCCGGTTCACACCAATCACACCCGTCGTTGGCAAACACTGACCGGCCGTAAGAGAGAGGACAATATAACGACCGACCGACCGAGATCTGCTTCCAAGGCATGTCGCCCTCACCTCTGCCCGGAAGTGTTTCTTGACTTTTGGTAATGCTAAGAGACTGATTTCAACACTTGAGGAAGATGATCCAAATTTCAAATTCTCTGCAGCATGTTTTGTGCTGTAGATCCTCTTGTCCCTAAGCCAGCTTTTACGGTCACGGTGTGGCCTCTTTGTTCCCACGACAACAGTTTCTTCCTTATTCCAGAAGAATAAATATGCCCGGCTCCAGACGGACCGTGACTCTCAGGGTGAGGGCAGAAGCTGGTTTCGAGATAAACTGTTTTCAGCGTGTGTCAAACGACAGCACTTATCAGGTGGCTGCTCCTCCGTGTAGCTTCAGCACATTTCTGTGAGAGAATGTGACTCTGAGGGGCCAAGACTTGGGGATGAGTTTACTTCTATCAGAAAAACAAAACATGGGTTAAGTGCTTCAAAGTATCCTACCCGATAAACCAAAAAGATCTGAAGGGTTTATACATGCATTCAGGTATGGGCTAAAGTCACTATCCTCTCCCTGGTGTGTCTAGAGCTATATACGGCTCATGGCCTTCATTCCATGAGAGGGTTAGAGCACCGTGGTACAGCCGACTCAAGACAACACACACTTCCATCCACAGTTTAGCCCTTCAGCCTGCACAGCCCCCCTAACGACAACCACTTATTTCCATGTGCTGACCTCGTACCCCAGTCTCCATTTCTGACTTGATTTCCCATTCCTGGGATCTCCTCTGTTTCCTTCCGTGACCGCCACAGCCAGGCCGAGCCACGTCCTGCAGTACTCATCATTTTCAGGATGGAAAGAGGTGGTCGGCCCGGCAGCTCCTCCCTCAGACCCCATAGGCTAGCGGGCTGGTGAGACATTGAGCAAATAATTACAGTACAGCATGATAACTCTAACAACAGAATTCAAGGAGCATGTCTGTGCAAACAGGTGTGACCTCAGCCCTCCCAGATACGTACGAATTTGCTTTGGAAGCAGCGCTTACTGTTAGGACTTGTGCTTTTCTTTTCTTTGGGTTTTCGAAACAGGGTTTCTCTGTAGCTTTGGTGCCTGTCCTGGAACTAGCTCTTGTAGACCACAGACACAGATCTTGTAGACACAGAGATCCGCCTGCCTCTGCCTCCCAAGTGCTGGGATTAAAGGCATGCGCCACCACCGCCCGGCTGTGCTTTTCTTTTTTTTTTTTTTTTTTAGCACACATTGCCATTCCATCCTCATACCATCCCCAGATACGGGCAGAAATACCCTAATTGCAAACAAGGAAACTGAGGCTCAGCAAGATTACATTACTTTCCCCGTATTTCTGCTAAGTAAATTTCAGGTCCCATTTTTAAAGCTGCTGTGATTCCAAACCCAGGCTTTTGACTGTTGCTCTTACAGTAAATCAGTTGATGTATATTTTTAAATCCGGGTCAGTGAAACCTACTCCTAGTTC